>NW_028160960.1:0-11778 GCF_964263955.1 Coregonus lavaretus | reverse complement strand
TCTCTCTCTCTCTCTCTCTCTCTCTCTCTCTCTCTCTCTCTCTATCTCTCTCTCTCTCTCTCTCTCTCTCTCTCTCTCTCTCTCTCTCTCTCTCTCTCTCTCTCTCTCTCTCTCTCTCTCTCTCTCTCTCTCTAACACGCTCTCTCTCTCACTCTGTCTTTACCTCTTTCTTTCTCTCTCGCTATCTCTCTCTCTCTCTCTCTCTCTCTCTCTCTCTCTCTCTCTCTCTCTCTCTCTCTCTCTAACACGCTCTCTCTCTCACTCTGTCTTTACCTCTTTCTTTCTCTCTCGCTATCTCTCTCTCTCTCTTTCTCTCGCTCGCTCATCTCTCTGTCTCTCTCCTGTGTATAACAGTAATGATTGGAGGATGATTCTCTCTCAGAACCACCAGGCCTTTGTTATGTTAATGAAAGGAACACTGAGGGACTGTGCTGTAGCACGCATCCCAAATGGCACCCTATTCCCTATATATGGGTCCTGGTCCAAATTAGTGCACTAAATAGTGAATAGAGTGCAATTTGGGATGCATCAATCGACAGTACATCCCAGGTTGCTGTGTCTAATAAATCACTTTGGGGCCATACTTCCAAATTCAAAGCTTTTACACGTATCCCTCTGGTGTCCGAGTTGACGTATTTTATGAAATGCCATTGGTTTGTGGAGAGAAAGTTTAACATCTTCGATAGGCTGACGAGGAATTTGTTACAGGAAATAATCCCTGCCACCTGGTGTGGTTAGCATAGGGCTAACGTGTGGCAGGTTATCTGATTGGACCAGCTACAATGTAGCGTTCTGTCGCATGACACCACATCAACCATTTTTAATTGGCTGATGTTTAAACTTAGCCTTGAACTTAAACTTGATCTGATGTTCGCAAGTACGGCCCCAATATCTCTCTATGGGCTTCATTGGGCTGAATCAGGGTCGCACAGAGTGTTTCTTGGTAGTCTTCAACGAATCTACTTTGAAACAAAAGTATACACCTCACACACATGGTTATGGGGCTTAAATAAAAGAAAACACCTGTACCATGTCAGATATAGAGTAGAAATATTCTCAGTTTTGAGTTTGCGTTCCAATATTACACTTTATTCTTTCATTTATATTTATATATATTTATTTTTTTATCCCTAAAGAGGTCCTAAAATTCGAAATCAAATAGCTAAATGATCTATGGTGACTATCTTAAAATCATTCCATGTGTTAGCTTAGTACCCTAGAGCAAAAACCAAGCCATGAGGTTGAAGGAATTGTCCGTAGAGCTCCGAGACAGGATTGTGTCGAGGCACCGATCTGGGGAAGGGTACCAAAAAATGTCTGCAGCATTGAAGGTCCCCAAGAACACAGTGGCCTCCATCATTCTTAAATGGAAGATGTTTGGAACCACCAAGACTCTTCCTAGAGCTGGCCGCCCGGCCAAACTGAGCAATCGGGGGAGAAGGGCCTTGGTCAGGGAGGTGACCAATAACCCGATAGTCACTCTGACAGAGCTCTAGAGTTCCTCTGTGGAGATTGGAGAACCTTCCAGAAGGACAACCATCTCTGCAGCACTCCACAAATCAGGCATTTATGGTAGAGTTGCCAGATGAAATCCACTCCTCAGTAAAAGACACATGATAGCCCTCTTGGAGTAAAGACTCTCATACCATGAGAAATAAGATTCTCTGGTATGATGAAACCAAGATTGAACTCCTTGGCCTGAATGCCACATCTGGAGGAAACCTGGCACCATCCCTACGGTGAAGCATGGTGGTGGCAGAATCATGGTGTGGGGATGTTTTTCAGCAGCGTTGAATGGGAGACTAGTCAGGATCAAGGCAAAGATGAACGGAGCAAAGAACAGAGAGATTCTCCATGAAAACCTGCTCCAGAGCGCTCAGGACCTCAGACTGGGGTGAAGGTTGACCTTCCAACATCAAATCAAATCAAATGTTATTTGCCACATGCGCCGAATACAACAGGTGTAGACATTACCGTGAAATGCTTACTTACAGCCCTTAACCAACAATGCATTTATTTTTTAATAAAAAAGTAAAATAAAACAACAACAACAAAAAAGTGTTGAGGAAAAAAGAGCAGAAGTAAAATAAAATAACAGTAGGGAGGCTATATATATACAGGGGGGTACCGGTGCAGAGTCAATGTGCGGGGACACCGGCTAGTTGACAACCCTAAGCACACAGCCAAGACAACACAGGAGTGGCTTCGGGACAAGTCTCTGAATGTCCTTGAGTGGCCCAGCCAGAGCCCGGACTTGAACCCGATCGAATATCTCTGGAGAGACCTGAAAATAGCTGTGCAGCGACGCTCCCCATCCAACCTGACAGAGCTTGAGAGGATCTGCAGAGAAGAATGGGAGAAACTCCCCAAATACAGGTGTGCCAAGCTTGTAGCGTCATACCCAAGAAGAAGTCTCGAGGCTGTAATCGCTGCCAAAGGTGCTTCAACAAAGTCATGAGTAAAGGGTCTGAATACTTATGTAAATGTTATATTTCAGTTTTTAATTTTTTATAAATTCGTAAACATTTCTATAAACCTGTTTTTGTTTTGTAATTATGGGGAATTGTGTGTAGATTGATGAGGTGGAAAAAACAATTTAATCAATTTTAGAATAAGGCTGTAAAGTAACAAAATGTGGAAAACGTCAAGGGGTCTCAATACTGTCCGAATGCGCTGTACATGAAAATATACTCTAAAGTTTACTGAAGAAAATACCTAGTGCTACATTACCTGTAAACAATAGTGAGTTATTGCAAAATATGCAATTTACAATCAAATGTACGTTCATCAGATACAGTAAACTTTGTACATACATTTATAATTCAGGGATGGCCACAAATGCTCTTGAAGAGCTACAGGGTTATGCAGGCTTTCTTGTTCAAGCCCAGTTCTTGTCACGCCCTGGCTCTGGGGACTCTAGTATGTTGAGCCAGGGTGTGAGTTTTCATTTGTGTTCATTCTAGTATTGTAGTTCTATGTTGGCCAGTGTGGTTCTCAATCAGAGGCAACGTGATTCAGCTGTTGCTTGTTGTCTCTGATTGGGAACCATACTTTAGTAGCCAGTTTTCCCACAGTGTTTGTGGGATCTTGTTCCTATGTAGGTTTGTGGTTTGCACCTTTGGACGTCACGTATCGTTTGTTGTTTTGTTCGCTGTGGTGTTACATAAATAAAAGCATGTTCACCTTCCACGCTGCGCCTTGGTCCTCCTCTGTATACGACGATCATGACAGAAGATCCCACCAAGACTGGACCAAGCAGCGTGTCCAGGAGCCATCGCCAGGGAGATCTCTAGCGGATCTCCTTCGCCTCCTCGACTGGGTCAAGCCGTGTGAGCAGGAGAGGGGCTTGACTTGGAAGCAGAAGGGCGAAAGGCTGGCGAGAGATATGGAGACCTGGTCCACGGGAAGGAGAGAAGCCCAGAAAATGTTTAGGGGGGGGCTCACGCCGTGGACGACGGGGCAGCAGGAGACCGCGATAGAGCGGCCCAGCGGGTTGGCAGAGGAGGCCGCCAGGTTACGGGGGCCACTGGTCAAAAAGGGGAAGGAAGGTGTAGAGGCACGGCGAGAGGTACTGGGGTGTGTTACCAGTCCGGTCCGGCCCGTTCCTGATCCCTGCGTAGGGCCAGTGGTGTGTGTCCCCAGTACGGTCCGGTCTGTTCCTGTCCCTTGCACCGAGCCTGTGGTGCGTGTCGCCAGCCCAGTCCGGTCCACTCCTGCTCTCCACACCAAATCAGTGGTGCGCTTCGTCAGCCCGGTCCGGCCCGCTCCTGCTCCCCGCACCAAGCCAATGGTGCGCGTCGCCAGCCCGGCCCGGCCTGTTCCTGCGCCCCGCACCAAGCCAATGGTGCGCGTCGCCAGCCCGGCCCGGCCTGTTCCTGCTCCCCGCACCAAGCCTATGGTGCGCGTCGCCGGCCCGGCCCGGCCTGTTCCTGCTCCCCGCACCAAGCCAATGGTGCGCGTCGCCAGCCCGGCCCGGCCTGTTCCTGCTCCCCGCACCAAGCCTGTGGTGCGCGTCGCCAGCCCGGCCCGGCCTGTTCCTGCTCCCCGCACCAAGCCTGTGGTGCGCGTCGTCAGTCCGGCACAGCCCGTGCCTGTTCCACCGGTGCCTGGTCCGGCACCGGTCAGCTGCTCTACTCCGGAGCTAGAGCAATCCGCTCCACCAGTGTTCAGTCCAGCTCCGGCCAGCAGGGCCAGACCGGACCAGGGGCGCTTTGGGGGGTTGGTTAGGGAGTGGGCATCAGGCCCGGAGCCGGATCCGCCGCCAAGGCGGAGTGCCCACCCGGTCCCTCCCCTGTGGTGTTTGGTTGGCGCGGCCGGAGTCTGCGCCTTTGGGGGGGGGTACTGTCACGCCCTTGCTCTGGGGACTCTAGTATGTTATAATAATAATAATAATAATAATAATAATAATAATAATAATAATATGCCATTTAGCAGACGCTTTTATCCAAAGCGACTTACAGTCATGCGTGCATACATTTTTTTGTGTATGGGTGGTCCCGGGGATCGAACCCACTACCTTGGCGTTACAAGCGCCGTGCTCTACCAGCTGAGCTACAGAGGACCACGTTGAGCAATGTTGAGCCAGGGTGTGAGTTTTCATTTGTGTTCATTCTAGTATTGTAGTTCTATGTTGGCCAGTGTGGTTCTCAATCAGAGGCAACGTGATTCAGCTGTTGCTTGTTGTCTCTGATTGGGAACCATACTTTAGAACAGCGCCGGAAGAAGATGGCTGCCGTTTTACAGCCCTCTAACCAATTGTACTATTATGTGTGTTTTTCCGCGTTATTTGTAATTTATTTTGTACATAATGTTTCTGCCATCGTCTCTTATAACCAAAGAGAGCTTCTGGATATCAGGACAGCGATTACTCACCTCGCGTTGGACGAAGACTTTTTCTTCAACGAGGCGTTCGCGAAGGATATTCTACAGACACCCAACAAGGCCCAGATCCCCGTCATTCGCGTGAGGAAGAGACGGAGATATCGTGGACGCAGATCCGGGTGCCTTGTAAGGATCCGACGGCGAACGAGTAAACTGCCTCTCCCATCAATCCTATTAGCCAACGTTCAATCTTTTGAGAATAAAATTGACGATTTAAGATTACGGTTATCCTACCAACGGGACATTAAAAACTGTAATATCTTATGTTTCACGGAGTCGTGGCTGAACGACAACAATGACAACATTCAGCTTGCAGGCTATACGCTACATCGGCAGGACAGAACGTCTGACTCTGGTAAGACAAGGGGCGGCGGTCTGTGTATATTTGTAAACAACAGCTGGTGCACAAAATCAAATACTAAGGAAGTCTCGAGGTTTTGCTCGCCTGAGGTAGAGTATCTTATGATAAGCTGTAGACCACACTATTTACCAAGAGAGTTTTCATCTATATTTTTCATAGCTGTCTATTTACCACCACAAACCAATGCTGGCATTAAGATTGCACTGAATGAGTTGTACAAGGCCATTAATCAACAGGAAAACGCTCATCCAGATGCAGCGCTCCTAGTAGCCGGGGACTTTAATGCAGGGAAACTTAAATCCGTTCGACCTCATTTCTACCAGCATGTTAAATGTGCAACCAGAGGGGAAAAAACTCTAGACCACCTTTACTCCACACACAGAGACGCATACAAAGCTCTCCCTCGCCCTCCATTTGGCAAATCTGACCATAACTCTATCCTCCTGATTCCTGCTTATAAGCAAAAACTGAAGCAGGAAGCACCAGTGATTCGGCTAATAAAAAAGTGGTCAGATGACGCAGATGCTAAGCTACAGGACTGTTTTGCTAGCACAGACTGGAACATGTTCCGGGATTCTTCAGACAGCATTGAGGAGTACACCACATCAGTCACTGGCTTCATCAATAAGTGCATCGATGATGTCGTCCCCACAGTGACCGTACGTACATACCCCAACCAGAAGCCATGGATTACAGGAAACATCCGCACTGAGCTAAAGGGTAGAGCTGCCGCTTTCAAGGAACGGGACTCTAACCCGGACGCTTATAAGAAATCCCGCTATGACCTCCGACGAACCATCAAACAGGCAAAGAGTCAATACAGGTCTAAGATTGAATCATACTACACTGGCTCTGACGCTCGTCGGATGTGGCAGGGCTTGAAAACTATTACAGACTACAAAGGGAAGCACAGCCGCGAGCTGCCCAGTGACACAAGCCTACCAGACGAGCTAAACCACTTCTATGCTCGCTTCGAGGCAAGCAACACTGAAGCATGCATGAGAGCACCAGCTGTTCCGGACGACTATGTGATCACGCTCTCCGTAGCCGATGTGAGTAAGACTTTTAAGCAGGTCAACATTCACAAGGCCGCAGGGCCAGACGGATTACCAGGACGTGTACTCCGAGCATGTGCTGACCAACTGGCAAGTGTCTTCACTGACATTTTCAACATGTCCCTGACTGAGTCTGTAATACCAACATGTTTCAAGCAGACCACCATAGTCCCCGTGCCCAAGAACTCTAAGATAACCTGCCTAAATGACTACCGACCCGTAGCACTGACGTCTGTAGCCATGAAGTGCTTTGAAAGACTGGTCATGGCTCACATCAACAGCATAATCCCAGAAACCCTAGACCCACTCCAATTTGCATACCGCCCCAACAGATCCACAGATGATGCAATCTCTATCGCACTCCACACTGCCCTTTCCCACCTGGACAAGAGGAACACCTACGTGAGAATGCTATTCATTGACTACAGCTCAGCATTCAACACCATAGTGCCCTCTAAGCTCATCACTAAGCTAAGGATCCTGGGACTAAACACCTCCCTCTGCAACTGGATCCTGGACTTCCTGACGGGCCGCCCCCAGGTGGTAAGGGTAGGTAACAACACATCTGCCACACTGATCCTCAACACGGGGGCCCCTCAGGGGTGCGTGCTCAGTCCCCTCCTGTACTCTCTGTTCACCCATGACTGCATGGCCAGGCACGACTCCAACACCATCATTAAGTTTGCCGACGACACAACAGTGGTAGGCCTGATCACCGACAACGATGAGACAGCCTATAGGGAGGAGGTCAGAGATCTGGCCGTGTGGTGCCAGGACAACAACCTCTCCCTCAACGTGACCAAGACAAAGGAGATGATTGTGGACTACAGGAAAAAAAAGAGGACTGAGCACGCCCCCATTCTCATCGACGGGGCTGTAGTGGAACAGGTTGAGAGCTTCAAGTTCCTTGGTGTCCACATCACCAACGAACTATCATGGTCCAAACACACCAAGACAGTCGTGAAGAGGGCACGACAAAGCCTATTCCCCCTCAGGAGACTAAAAAGATTTGGCATGGGTCCTCAGATCCTCAAAAAATTCTACAGCTGCACCATCGAGAGCATCCTGACTGGTTGCATCACCGCCTGGTATGGCAACTGCTTGGCCTCTGACCGCAAGGCACTACAGAGGGTAGTGCGTACGGCCCAGTACATCACTGGGGCAAAGCTCCCTGCCATCCAGGACCTCTATACCAGGCGGTGTCAGAGGAAGGCCCTCAAAATTGTCAAAGACTCCAGCCACCCTAGTCATAGACTGTTCTCTCTGCTACCGCACGGCAAGCGGTACCGGAGTGCCAAGTCTAGGTCCAAAAGACTTCTCAACAGCTTCTACCCCCAAGCCATAAGACTCCTGAACAGCTAATCATGGCTACCCGGACTATTTGCACTGCCCCCCCACCCCATCCTTTTTACGCTGCTGCTACTCTGTTAAGTATTTATGCATAGTCACTTTAACTCTACCCACATGTACATATTACCTCAACTACCTCAACTAGCCGGTGCCCCCGCACATTGACTATGCAACGGTACCCCCCTGTATATATAGCCTCCCTACTGTCACTTTATTTTACTGTATATATAGCCTCCCTACTGTCACTTTATTTTACTTCTGCTCTTTTTTTCTCAACACTTTTTTGTTGTTGTTTTATTCTTACTTTTTTGTTTAAAATAAATGCACTGTTGGTTAAGGGCTGTAAGTAAGCATTTCACTGTAATGTCTGCACCTGTTGTATTCGGCGCATGTGACCAATAAAATTTGATTTGATTTGATACTTTAGTAGCCAGTTTTCCCACAGTGTTTGTGGGATCTTGTTCCTATGTAGGTTTGTGGTTTGCACCTTTGGACGTCACGTATCGTTTGTTGTTTTGTTCGCTGTGGTGTTACATAAATAAAAGCATGTTCACCTTCCACGCTGCGCCTTGGTCCTCCTCTGTATACGACGATCGTGACAGTTCTACCACACCTGATTCTACTATTCAAGTCCTTGATGAACAAGTTGATAAACTTGTAACCCCACTTTTGAGAAAATGGCCAGTAAACCTACTGGAGAGCTCTTCTTTTGTCTGGACCCATTCAGCATCGTTCTTCTCTTAAGCCTTAGCCCCACCCATGTCTTTAAAGATTCAACATGCGAGGCCATGTACTAAACAGAGGTAGTGTAGTAAACAACCAAAGATTTCAAGACTAAAGGCTGGTTTATAAAAACGTCTATCGACATGTTGCAGTGACATCATGAACATTCTATTGTCGTCCGACATCAAACTTGTCGTTGTCGTTATAAAAAAGTATAAACACAAAAATGACAGGCTGCATGACATCAGCAACCTGGTGGTCCAAAATAGCATAACTGGTGTATTCTAACACCAATAAACCCATCCGTTAAAAAAAATAATTTAGTATATGTCAATCTAGCAAACCAGGCATCTTAAAGCAACTTTCTAAACAATGTTTTGGTTCGTTTCTTGCTTGTTCGCTAGCTAGCTAACGTTAAGTTAGCTGGCTAGCCAGTTCAAATAATGACCATATCATATAGCTGACAACGTCTTAACTTTAGCTCATTTGTATTCATTATTACAGGAAAACAAACTCACAACAAGATCGTTATTTACAAGTTAATGGTGAGCCAATTACAGAAAATAGCTTACGGTTCTGAGTGTGATGAATTAAAAGCAGTGCATTCTACCGGAGAATTCTAAAACTTGGACACTGTCTCGTTGGCCTAACGTTACATCCTAATCTGACTTTGGTGCAGGTCACGTTGTTCTTCACATTACCGTCTCTGGTAAACACACACTATATCAAATATAATACAAGTTTATTTGTCACATGGACAGGATACAGAAGGTGTAAACGGCACAGTGAAATGGTTACTTGTATAGTGGAGTCTTTTTTTTTTTGTTGACATGTAGCTAGCTATCTAGCTAAACAATGAACCATAATCCCAAGGCATAACATTACTACCCTGCATGAATCTACAGGTAGCTAAAGCTAACCAACTAGCTAGGTTCAATGTTCAACCCCAGCTCCAATGTTGAACCCCAGCTCAGCCCCAACTCTATTCCAGCTCAACCCCAGCTCTATCCCCCTTGGCTGTCAGGCTGATTACTCCACTCCCTGTGAAGAGAGCTTCTCCCCTCTCATGCTTTCCACTTTCTAGGGCATCTCAGGGGACATCAATGGTTAAGGGCAGACTGTGTGTGTGTGTGTGTGTGTGTGTGTGTGTCTCGGGGGTGTTGACTAGAAAGGGTTGAGGGCAGACATTGGGTGTGTGTGTGTGTGTGTCTCGGGGGTGTTGACTAGAAAGGGTTGAGGGCAGACATTGGGTGTGTGTAGCGTGTAAATCTGTTCTCATGTAGAATTGTGTTCTTACATAAACACATAGGCTACGTTCTTCTCGCTGTCTCTCGGGGGCCTGTGTGTATTCCCTTATAGTTTATATATATATATATATATATATATATATATATATATATATATTTTACATTTTTAGTCATTTAGCAGACGTTCTTATCCAGAGCGACTTACAGGAGCAATTAGGGTTAAGTGCCTTGCTCAAGGGCACATCGACAGATTTTTCCCCTAGTCGGCTCGGGGATTAGAACCAGCGACCTTTCGGTTACTGGCACAACGCTCTTAACCGCTAAGCTACTGTACCTGCCGCCCGTTCACATAGAGGGCCGTTGTACGTTCCTATGAATCTCAGTCTCTCTCCAGGACGGGCTCGGCCATTACGGGCGAGGGCAGTGAGTGTGTGCGGTTTTATATAAACACATATCCGTGTATCTCTCTCTGTCTCATCCAGGACATATCAGGCGTGCTGGGCAGTGAGTGTGGCGATAGCGGTATCGACGGGGTTGCCACGGAGATGGACGGGGAGGCGGGGCCAGGGTCGCGGCGCTGTAAGGCCATGTCGGCCTCATTCTCCGTTTACTCTGCTGCCGGGAGCAGCGTGTTTAATGGGAGTGACAGCGGGAGCAGCAGTGGAGGAGGAGGAGGAGGAGAGGGAGGAGGAGGAGGAGGAGGAGGAGGAGGAGGAGGAGGAAGGAGAAGAAGAAAAGGAGGGTGGGGAGTGTATGAGAACTTCCATCAGGACTTTGAGAATCAACACTGGGTATGAATCTGTCTTTCCATCTCTCCCTGATATGGCTAGCTTCAATGTTAATAACTTGGTGCCAACCTTCTAATTGATAATTCAACAGAACTCAGAACTCAGTCTTCACAGTAAAACCTGACTGTTAAACTGTTTTTAAACTTTACATTTAAATTGATATTTCTTGATTCTGTTTTAAAACTTTGCATTTAAATTCTCTCTCTCTCTCTCTCTCTCTCTCTCTCTCTCTCTGTCTGTCTGTCTGTCTGTCTGTCTGTCTGTCTGTCTGTCTGTCTGTCTGTCTGTCTGTCTGTCTGTCTGTCTGTCTGTCTGTCTGTCTGTCTGTCTGTCTGTCTGTCTGTCTGTCTGTCTGTCTGTCTGTCTGTCTGTCTGTCTGTCTGTCTGCCTGTCTGCCTGTCTGCCTGGCTGCCTGGCTGTCTGTCTGCCTGTCTGTCTGTCTGTCTGTCTGTCTGTCTGTCTGTCTGTCTGTCTGTCTGTCTGTCTGTCTGTCTGTCTTCAGACTCGTCGGGGGCGTGACTGCGCGGAGGAGCCGGGCTCAGCTGAGAGTGACGAGCGGAGCAGCGGCACACTAAGCACGGCTTACCCATCGGACGCTCTCATTGGCTGCTGTGCGCAGGGCACGGTGAGGAAGGCGGGAGCTCTGGCAGTGAAGAACTTCCTGGTTCACAAGAAGAATAAGAAGGTGGAGCCAGCCACCAAGAGGAAGTGGAAACATTACTGGGTCTCACTCAAAGGTACAGGGTATACTCATAAATGTACATTCTCACAACAAACTCATTGTTGCCTTTTTTTAGTTAAATATCCCTCTTAAATTTGAATCAGTGTTTCACCAATTTATTCCAATATGCGATTCAGCTAATCAAACGAAGGAACTAATCATAACTAAGTGATTGCATCAGGGGTTACACTTTGTTCGGACAGTCCATCTGTAGATGCTCTTCCCTATCAGGAACATTTCAACTAACTATCTACTAACCATAACCCTACCCTTAACCCTTACCCTAACCCTTATTCTAACCCTAACCGTAACCTTAGCAAGCAATTGCTTATCAACAGATTGTTTGTTGATAGTATGAGCATCTACAGATGGACTTTCGGGACTATCCAAATAAATTGTGACCGAATCAGGTAAGCCAGTGTTGATGTACAGTAGAACAAATATTATGTGCAATGACTGATAGTCTTGGCTGAGGACCAGATCTGGAAATACTACTCTAACCTTCTGTATTAGCTCAGTCTTTCTGACCTCAACTCTGTCCTTTATTTATCCTTTTTAATCAACTACACAGACCTAGGTTGCATCTAGAATGACACCCTACTTTTAACCAAGTCCCGTAGGGAATAGGGTGCCATTTGGGACGCAGCCTAGA
>NW_028160961.1:0-16988 GCF_964263955.1 Coregonus lavaretus | reverse complement strand
GTGGCTGGGTCTTTCAGCATGACAATGATCCCAAACACACCGCCCGGGCAACGAAGGAGTGGCTTCTTAAGAAGCATTTCAAGGTCCTGGAGTGGCCTAGCCAGTCTTCAGATCTCAACCCCATAGAAAATCTTTGGAGGGAGTTGAAAGTCCGTGTTGCCCAGCGACAGCCCCAAAACATCACTGCTCTAGAGGAGATCTGCATGGAGGAATGGGCCAAAATACCAGCAACAGTGTGTGAAAACCTTGTGAAGACTTACAGAAAACGTTTGACCTGTGTCATTGCCAACAAAGGGTATATAACAAAGTATTGAGAAACTTTTGTTATTGACCAAATACTTATTTTCCACCATAATTTGCAAATAAATTCATTAAAAATCCTACAATGTGATTTTCTGGATTTTTTTCTCTCATTTTGTCTGTCATAGTTGACGTGTACCTATGGTGAAAATTAAAGGCCTCATCTTTTTAAGTGGGAGAACTTGCACAATTGGTGGCTGACTAAATACTTTTTTCCCCCACTGTATACAGTGAGGGAAAAAAGTATTTGATCCCCTGCTGATTTTGTACGTTTGCCCACTGACAAAGAAATGATCAGTCTATAATTTTAATGGTAGGTTTATTTGAATAGTGAGAGACAGAATAACAACCAAAAAATCCAGAAAAACGCATGTCAAATGTTGTAAATTTATTTTTCATTTTAATGAGGGAAATAAGTATTTGACCCCCTCTCAAATCAGAAAGATTTCTGGCTCCATGCAAGATCTCACCTCGTGGAGTTGCAATGATCATGAGAACGGTGAGGAATCAGCCCAGAACTACACGGGAGGATCTTGTCAATGATCTCAAGGCAGCTGGGACCATAGTCACCAAGAAAACAATTGGTAACACACTACGCCGTGAAGGACTGAAATCCTGCAGCGCCCGCAAGGTCCCCCTGCTCAAGAAAGCACATATACATGCCCGTCTGAAGTTTGCCAATGAACATCTGAATGATTCAGAGGAGAACTGGGTGAAAGTGTTGTGGTCAGATGAGACCAAAATCGAGCTCTTTGGCATCAACTCAACTCGCCGTCAAACATGGAGGTGGAAACATTATGCTTTGGGGGTGTTTTTCTGCTAAGGGGACAGGACAACTTTACTGCATCAAAGGGACGATGGACGGGGCCATGTACCGTCAAATCTTGGGTGAGAACCTCCTTCCCTCAGCCAGGGCATTGGAAATGGGTCGTGGATGGGTATTCCAGCATGACAATGACCCAAAACACACGGCCAAGGCAACAAAGGAGTGGCTCAAGAAGAACCACATTTTTAGAAGTAGAAGCTCAAACTGTTTGGGCCCAGACCTGGATAGTATGATAGAGCTCTGCAGGCTCTCTCCACATTAGACTGCAACTCCGCCCCCTTTGGCAGCTCTATCTAGACGGAAAATGTTATTATTGGGGATGGAAATTTCAGAGTTTTCGGTGTCTTCCTAAGCCAGGATTCAGACACTGCTAGAACATCAGGGTTGGCGGAGTGTGCTAATGCAGTGAGTAACTCAAACTTAGGGAGGAGGCTTCGGATGTTAACATGCAAAAAAGCAAGGCTTTTACTGTTACAGAAGTCAACAAATGATAGCGCCTGGGGAGTAGGAGTGATACTGGGGGCTACAGGGCCTGGGTTAGCCTCTACATCACCAGAGGAACAGAGGAGGAGTAGAATAAGGATACGGCTAAAGGCTTTAAGAACTGGTATTCTAGTGCGTTGGGTACAGAGAATAAAAGGGGCAGATTTCCGGGCGTTGTAGAATAGATTCAGGGCATTATGTACAGACAAGGATATGGAAGGATATGAGTACAGTGGAGGTAAACCTAAGCGTTGGGTAACGATGAACGAGATAGCATCACTGGAGGCACCGATTGAGTCGGTCTCCGTGTGTATGGGGGGTGGGACAAAGGAGCTATCTAAGGCAGGTTGAGCTGGGCTGGGGGATCTACAGTGAAATAGTACAATAAGAAATAACCGAAACAGCAATAAGCAAGGCATAATGACATGGGAGAGAGGCATAAAGCACAGGTGTTATTCGAGAGAGCTAAGACAACAACTGGTAATTGCGACGAAAGTTTGGGCTGAGGCTGAACAGATAAACAGGATGGGGTACCGTGTAAAGGAACAGTCCAGCAGGCATCAGCTGTGCAGCTGAGTGATCATAAGGTCCAGTGAACAGCAATAGGTGAGACCAGGAGCAGTTTGAATGGCTGCTACAGCACAGGCGAGCAGGAAGCACGGCTGTTGATTGCTAGCGGGCCGGGGATAGAAGATGGATCTTCGTGGTCGTCGCAACGGGAAGCCTGTTGAAACCACATCAGACGATTATGTCGGCAGACCAGTCGTGATGGATCGGCGGGGCTCCGTGTCGACACTAGGAGGTCCCGTCCGGTTGACAGAGAGGTAGATAGCCGGGAGATGGGCCTGGCTCAAGGCTAGCTCAAGGCTAACTGGTGCTTGCTTCGGGGGCGGTGGTGATTAGCCAACAACAACAACAGCCATTTGGTTGCAGCTAGCTAGTTGCGATGATCCGGTGTTAAGGTCCAGTGATTCAGTGATTCCGGCAGAAAGTCCGATATGTTCTGGGTCGATAACGTGCTGTGCAGACAGTGCAGACTGGCCGATAATAGTCCAGGTTAGAGCTGGCCGGTAGGTAGTGCAGGCCACGGACAATGGTGAAAACCGCTAACGGTGGCTAATAGCATGTAGCTAGTTAGCTAGCTGGCTAGTTTCAACTGGAGGTTCTGGATGAAAAGGTAAAATAAATAATAGAATCCGTTCCACATTGGGGAGGCGGGTTGCAGGAAAGTAGATTTAGTTAAAGGATGAAAAGTGTGATAGGGAAATATATATGAAAGAGACAAAAAACAAAACAGGCTATTTACACCGACACACTACAAAGTACACGACGCACTGTTACGCCAACTCGGTATTTGCATTTGAGGTTTGGTCCAACAGAATCGGTCATCGGTCATATGGACACAGACTACTGAGACATTATTTTACAGGAATAGAGAAGTTAACCTTTCTAACGATACCCTTTTTATGTCTCACGTGTAACCACGCCAGCCCAGGACCTCCACGCCAGCCCAGGACCAGTCTGAGACCAGCCACCCGGACAGCTGATGAGGAGTATTTCTGCCTGTAATAAAGCCCTTTTGTGGGGAAAAACTCATTCTGATTGGCTGGGCCTGGTTCCTCAGTGGGTGGGCCTATGCCCTCCCAGGCCCACCCATGGCTGTGCCCCTGCCCAGTCATGTGAAATCCATAGATCAGGGCCTAAGGCATTTATTTTAATTGACTGATTTCCTTATATGAACTGTAACTCAGTAAAGTCGTTGAAATTGTTGCGTTCATATTTCTGTTCAGTACTAGATCCAAGTTGGCTAAAGTTGAACTATAAAGATCAGCTGGCTACTCACTGAACTATAAAGATCAGCTGGCTACTCACTGAACTATAAAGATCAGCTGGCTACTCACTGAACTATAAAGATCAGCTGGCTACTCACTGAACTATAAAGATCAGCTGGCTACTCACTGAACTATAAAGATCAGCTGGCTACTCACTGAACTATAAAGATCAGCTGGCTACTCACTGAACTATAAAGATCAGCTGGCTACTCACTGAACTATAGAGATCAGCTGGCTACTCACTGAACTATAAAGATCAGCTGGCTACTCACTGAACTATAAAGATCAGCTGGCTACTCACTGAACTATAAAGATCAGCTGGCTACTCACTGAACTATAAAGATCAGCTGGCTACTCACTGAACTATAAAGATCAGCTGGCTACTCACTGAACTATAAAGATCAGCTGGCTACTCACTGAACTATAAAGATCAGCTGGCTACTCACTGAACTATAAAGATCAGCTGGCTACTCACTGAACTATAAAGATCAGCTGGCTACTCACTAGCACGTGGGCTTGTGCTTGAGAGATTGTTTGAGACCCGTGTTCATTTTCTATAATGCCTGCTACAAGAAGTTAGTCATTATTAGTGGATGTGCATTATGCATGGTTCTGGTTAAATTAGTAACAAAAGCGTATTTTCAGACAGACTTGAAAGCAACATCAGTGGTTATTGCAAAAAAGCAGGTTAAACTATTTTGATAAAATAATTTAATTAGTTGGTCTTATGGTTGTGGAAGGCTTCGATCTAGCCTAGGTATAATTTTACATTAGATTATTACTGACTGACTGAACTGTATTTTACCTTTAATTGTACAACAAGGAGAAAACATTTCATCTGTATATATTGCGAATCGGCCATAAGCCCTAGTATGTATACATTAAATGATGTGAATTTGTTGAATTGGTGTCTAATAAGAGATGGGTCATAGTTGCAGTAAAACATTTTGGGTTTTATTTATTTTTATTTCAACAAACATAGAAAAGTCATTGCATTTCTTCATAGACAAAATCCTTATTGAAAATCCTAAAAGTCGAGGTATAAATACATGATTTAATCATCTTTTAAAGGTTAATGATCAACAGAGAGAGACAGTCTACAGAGAACTATGGGCTGTAAAACACTGAACCACCGGGCTAAGAGCCTCCATTCAGCAATGGTCTTCTTTACACACTCAAAAGCTACCAATAATACAGTCCATTTGATTTCAGCTAAAGCGTAGCCAGGCTGTCAGCCCTCAATCTTCAAGTCCTTCCTCCCATCCAAGGCCAGTCCTTCCTCCCATCCAAGGCCAGTCCTTCCTCCCATCCAAGGCCAGTCCTTCCTCCCATCCAAGCCCAGTCCTTCCTCCCATCCAAGGCCAGTCCTTCCTCCCATCCAAGGCCAGTCCTTCCTCCCATCCAAGGCCAGTCCTTCCTCCCATCCAAGGCCAGTCCTTCCTCCCATCCAAGCCCAGTCCTTCCTCCCATCCAAGGCCAGTCCTTCCTCCCATCCAAGGCCAGTCCTTCCTCCCATCCAAGCCCAGTCCTTCCTCCCATCCAAGGCCAGTCCTTCCTCCCATCCAAGGCCAGTCCTTCCTCCCATCCAAGCCCAGTCCTTCCTCCCATCCAAGGCCAGTCCTTCCTCCCATCCAAGGCCAGTCCTTCCTCCCATCCAAGCCCAGTCCTTCCTCCCATCCAAGGCCAGTCCTTCCTCCCATCCAAGCCCAGTCCTTCCTCCCATCCAAGGCTATATACAGTAACACTAATCAGAAGTACTAACCTGCCCATTCTTTAATCATACTGTATGAGGATGGTTGTCAGTCATATTTTTTAAAACCCAATGTACAAGAGGATGGATGCGGTAACTCCCCAGTCCTTGATCTGAACACTATCAAAAAGGAGATGTAAAGAAATGCACATACTAATTTACTACAGGTTAAGGCAATATAATTCAATTCCTGATACCGTTTAAAATGACTGACATGGAATTAAAGCCATTCTACACGCCGTCTCCTCTTCAGTACCTCCCCTCCCTCATCATCACATTGACCTCCATCTAAAATCACAACCAGGAATTACACCTTCACATTCTGCTAAACGGTCTTCTTGAAAAAGAATCATGAAAAGACAAAGATAATGCATAGGATCCAGCCTGCACAGTGCAATCAATTCCAGAAAAATTACACATTAGAAAAAGCCCTTGTATTCTGTACATATGGCACGGCTTTGTTCACCAGAGGTTGGAAGAAAAGACTGGTTAAGAACCCAATGGAGCCCAATACTCCTGGTCCCTACTGGTGTCTGATAACCAATGGGAGCCCAATACTCCTGGTCCCTACTGGTGTCTGATAACCAATGGAGCCCAATACTCCTGGTCCCTACTGGTGTCTGATAACCAATGGGAGCCCAATACTCCTGGTCCCTACTGGTGTCTGATAACCAATGGGAGCCCAATACTCCTGGTCCCTACTGGTGTCTGATAACCAATGGAGCCCAATACTCCTGGTCCCTACTGGTGTCTGATAACCAATGGAGCCCAATACTCCTGGTCCCTACTGGTGTCTGATAACCAATGGGAGCCCAATACTCCTGGTCCCTACTGGTGTCTGATAACCAATGGAGCCCAATACTCCTGGTCCCTACTGGTGTCTGATAACCAATGGAGCCCAATACTCCTGGTCCCTACTGGTGTCTGATAAACCAATGGGAGCCCAATACTCCTGGTCCCTACTGGTGTCTGATAACCAATGGGAGCCCAATACTCCTGGTCTCTACTGGTGTCTGATAACCAATGGGAGCCCAATACTCCTGGTCCCTACTGGTGTCTGATAACCAATGGAGCCCAATACTCCTGGTCCCTACTGGTGTCTGATAACCAATGGAGCCCAATACTCCTGGTCCCTACTGGTGTCTGATAAACCAATGGAAGCCCAATACTCCTGGTCCCTACTGGTGTCTGATAACCAATGGGAGCCCAATACTCCTGGTCCCTACTGGTGTCTGATAACCAATGGGAGCCCAATACTCCTGGTCCCTACTGGTGTCTGATAAACCAATGGAGCCCAATACTCCTGGTCTCTACTGGTGTCTGATAAACCAATGGAGCCCAATACTCCTGGTCTCTGCTGGTGTCTGATAAACCCCACAGAAGAAGAGAGCGCTAGCTAGCTAGAACACCAGTAGACAGTGTCCTTACATTTTACATTTTCGTCATTTAGCAGACGCTCTTATCCAGAGCGACTTACAAATTGGAGCGACTTCCTTCACTCCTGCCGGCCGAGTACAGCTTTCCCGCAGTTCTGTTAACGTTACGGTGAGGGCAGGTGCTCGGCAGGCACGGGCGAAGGACTGTGTACTAGCTAGCTAGGACTCTGGTATACAGGTGGGGTGACACTGTGTGCTAGCTAGCTAGGACTCTGGTATACAGGTGGGGTGACACTGTGTGCTAGCTAGCTAGGACTCTGGTACACAGGTGGGGTGACACTGTGTGCTAGCTAGCTAGGACTCTGGTATACAGGTGGGGTGACACTGTGTGCTGACACGGTGTGCTAGCTAGCTAGGACTCTGGGACACAGGTGGGGTGACACTGTGTGCAATCAATCCACCAGTACAAAAGTGCCACAACAGAACAGCAAAAGTAAACTGAGAAAGTTTGTAAAATAAATTCCACATTTGGGTTATTAATCAAACATAGAACTTCAAAAAGACGAAAATAATAATGTACATAGGCTGATAGGGCCAGAACCCCAGCTAAATGAGCTGGTCACCAGACCCCAGCTAAATGAGCTGGTCACCAGACCCCAGCTAAATGAGCTGGTCACCAGACCCCAGCTAAATGAGCTGGTCACCAGACCCCAGCTAAATGAGCTGGTCACCAGACCCCAGCTAAATGAGCTGGTCACCAGACCCCAGCTAAATGAGCTGGTCACCAGACCCCAGCTAAATGAGCTGGTCTCTTTCTCTTTTTTGGATATTGAAACCTATTCTGTATAAAATAATGATTGCATTTATAACACATTGAACATTCCTTTTGCATATAATTCATATGGGTCTTGTTTCTCTACTTAATGTCTCTTTCCTTCTTCTTCTGGGACGGCTTGGGAACGTCAAAGCTCGGGTCGGATATTTCTGAAGAGAAACAGAAAGAAGAAAAAAGAAAACACAAAGACATGACATGTGTCCTGGAAATACATCTTCAATGACTTATGGGAGATCTTTGGAAGGCAAGTCTACAGTAGTGACACCACACATTGTAAGAAAATAGTTTGGCTTCACAATGAGTGATCTGAACAACCAAAACGAAACAGGTGGGGTTTTAGGAGGGGTTCTGAAAGACACTCATGGGGGTGTCCACTGGAGGTTGACTAGCAACAACAACTGGGCCCTAAAAGACACCCACCATGAGCGCCCACTAAATTTACCCAAGAAGAGTCAAACTAAATTAAAACCCACCAAACTGAAAGACAGAAATCAAACCACAAAGTGGAGCAAAATGAAAACAGGGAAGATCAGATGAAGGATATAAAAAAAAGTGAAATAGGGAGAGCCAACTAAAGGTGTTGATCCTCCACATCTCTCAAGACAACTGGAGCACTGGGCCAGCCGCTCCTAAATATCACCTGGGCCAGCCGCTCCTAAATATCACCTGGGCCAGCCGCTCCTAAATATCACCTGGGCCAGCACAGGTGTGACACATACTGACTAACGAGATGACACCAAATCAGTGAGCCCCATGTGCTAACATCCAACCTCGAAATATAAATGGAAAAACCAAAGCCTGTAACAGTAGTAATGATTTGGCTAAATATCTTTAAATGGACAATTCTGTGAACTGTCTTGTGTAAGTTTTAAATTGACACACTACCTGTTAGCAGAGATGTCAGCTAGAGATGACGTGCTGGAGCTTGCTGGGATTTGTAGTTTTGCATGTCTACTTTCATGCTAATTAACCTTTTCAAATCAGAGAGTAAATACAGCTGAATATATTGATAAAAGTCACCTTGTCCAAGAGAGATTCACATGGTTATCAAAACGTCACACCAGGTAAGCCTACACTAAACATAGCCCTTATTTTAATATAATATAATAATATAATATATAATATATAATATAATAATATAATATATAATATAATATAATAATATAATATGCATTTAGCAGACGCTTTTATCCAAAGCGACTTACAGTCATGCGTGCATACATTTTTTTTTGTGTGTGGGTGGTCCCGGGGATCGAACCCACTACCTTGGCGTTACAAGCGCCATGCTCTACCAGCTGAGCTACAGAGGACCACCATATAGAGTTGAAATGTATTACATTTTGAGTTTGCATCCCAATATTTAAGCGATAAGTGTTAAGTGTTTTTAAAATTCCCTATGGGAAAACTGAATGGTGGAAAAATGATTGGAACCATTTCCCTGTTTGACTGCTAGGTTTTATGGGTATTATGACACGTCCACTGTGGGGCTCTATTCAGTCGTGTAACACGCTCTGCAGGTGTGGCTACCTTGCACACTCTGAATAAATGTCATTCAACCGCTGAAAACCATCCCACTTGCTGGCCAACAGATTTTCTTGTTGAGTTTTAATTCAATAGTGTTTTCAGTACATTTATCTGAAGCCATCCCTTTAAATACGGTGTACCATTTTGTTAGAATGTTGTCGACAGACTCATTAGAATATATTGTGAGAACGGGTTCAGAATATTAGGGATCAATGAAAGAAAGCCATCTAAATATACAGTGGCTTGCCAAAGTATTCACCCTCCTTGGCATTTTTCCTATTTTGTTGCCTTACAACCTGGAATTAAAATGGATTTTTTTGGGGGTTTGTATCATTTGATTTACACAACATGTCTACCACTTTGAAGATGCAAAATATTTTTTCTTGTGGTGTCCCCCAGTGGGTTAGGTTTAGGTGTCCCCCGGTGGGTTAGGTTTAGGTGTCCCCCGGTGGGTTAGGTGTCCCCCGGTGGGTTAGGTTTAGGTGTCCCCCAGTGGGTTAGGTTTAGGTGTCCCCAGGTGGGTTAGGTTTAGGTGTCCCCCGGTGGGTTAGGTTTAGGTGTCCCCCAGTGGGTTAGGTTTAGGTGTCCCCCGGTGGGTTAGGTTTAGGTGTCCCCAGGTGGGTTAGGTTTAGGTGTCCCCCGGTGGGTTAGGTTTAGGTGTCCCCCAGTGGGTTAGGTTTAGGTGTCCCCAGGTGGGTTAGGTTTAGGTGTCCTCCAGTGGGTTAGGTTTAGGTGTCCCCCGGCGGGTTAGGTTTAGGTGTCCCCAGGTGGGTTAGGTTTAGGTGTCCCCAGGTGGGTTAGGTTTAGGTGTCCCCAGGCGGGTTAGGTTTAGGTGTCCCCAGGCGGGTTAGGTTTAGGTGTCCCCAGGCGGGTTAGGTTTAGGTGTCCCCAGGCGGGTTAGGTTTAGGTGTCCCCAGGCGGGTTAGGTTTAGGTGTCCCCAGGTGGGTTAGGTTTAGGTGTCCCCCAGTGGGTTAGGTTTAGGTGTCCCCAGGTGGGTTAGGTTTAGGTGTCCCCCAGTGGGTTAGGTTTAGGTGTCCCCAGGTGGGTTAGGTTTAGGTGTCCCCAGGTGGGTTAGGTTTAGGTGTCCCCAGGTGGGTTAGGTTTAGGTGTCCCCAGGCGGGTTAGGTTTAGGTGTCCCCAGGCGGGTTAGGTTTAGGTGTCCCCAGGCGGGTTAGGTTTAGGTGTCCCCAGGCGGGTTAGGTTTAGGTGTCCCCAGGTGGGTTATGGGTTAGGGTTAAGCCCAGTAGCTTACCTTAGGACAGGGGTCTCCCCAGGTGGGTTAGGACAGGGGGTCTCCCCAGGTGGGTTAGGACAGGGGTCTCCCCAGGTGGGTTAGGACAGGGGGTCTCCCCAGGTGGGTTAGGACAGGGGTCTCCCCAGGTGGGTTAGGACAGGGGGTCTCCCCAGGTGGGTTAGGACAGGGGTCTCCCCAGGTGGGTTAGGACAGGGGGTCTCCCCAGGTGGGTTAGGACAGGGGTCTCCCCAGGTGGGTTAGGACAGGGGGTTTCCCCAGGTGGGTTAGGGTTAGGACAGGGGTCTCCCCAGGTGGGTTAGGACAGGGGGTCTCCCCAGGTGGGTTAGGACAGGGGGTCTCCCCAGGTGGGTTAGGGTTAGGACAGGGGGTCTCCCCAGGTGGGTTAGGACAGGGGTCTCCCCAGGTGGGTTAGGACAGGGGGTCTCCCCAGGTGGGTTAGGGTTAGGACAGGGGGTCTCCCCAGGTGGGTTAGGGTTAGGACAGGGGTCTCCCCAGGTGGGTTAGGACAGGGGGTCTCCCCAGGTGGGTTAGGGTTAGGACAGGGGGTCTCCCCAGGTGGGTTAGGACAGGGGTCTCCCCAGGTGGGTTAGGACAGGGGTCTCCCCAGGTGGGTTAGGGTTAGGACAGGGGTTTCCCCAGGTGGGTTAGGACAGGGGGTCTCCCCAGGTGGGTTAGGACAGGGGGTCTCCCCAGGTGGGTTAGGACAGGGGGTCTCCCCAGGTGGGTTAGGACAGGGGTCTCCCCAGGTGGGTTAGGACAGGGGGTGTCCCCAGGTGGGTTAGGACAGGGGGTCTCCCCAGGTGGGTTAGGACAGGGGTCTCCCCAGGTGGGTTAGGACAGGGGTCTCCCCAGGTGGGTTAGGACAGGGGGTCTCCCCAGGTGGGTTAGGACAGGGGGTCTCCCCAGGTGGGTTAGGACAGGGGGTCTCCCCAGGTGGGTTAGGACAGGGGTCTCCCCAGGTGGGTTAGGACAGGGATTTCCCCAGGTGGGTTAGGGTTAGGACAGGGGGTCTCCCCAGGTGGGTTAGGACAGGGATTTCCCCAGGTGGGTTTGCCCAAGAACCCCCGCCCAGGCAAATAGGCGACCCCATAATATTTTATGTTAGCAACAACGGTCACGTCTTCTCTTATTTTAAAATGAATAGATTTGGTCAAGTTTGATTATTGTGACCTCCCCAAAGTTCATTGGAAGAGGAAGTGTAAACTAACAGTCTATTAGCTAGAAAGACATCCTTGCAGCGTTGAGAAAATGTTGCTGTATTGTAAAGCATATTTTCTGCAATTCCATTTTTTTCCATTGAGCTGGGAGAACATTTTGTAATTTTGAACCTAATTTAGACAGTTTGGCTTAGAGCGGAGAGACAATTTTCCCTTTTTAAAACACATTTCCTGCAATTCTATGCATTTTGCCATGTTTGCCATGTTTGCCATGTTTGCCATGGCTAATGCTGTGTTCCTCTGCTCAAACATTAAACAAAATTAAAAATAGGCATGTGCCCTGAATGCCCGGTTTTGGTAATTTTCGATTCTCCCTAACTGATGGTATTATTTAAAAATATATATAGTTCAATAACTTTTCTGCATGTTTTCTATCTGGTTTTGGTTGTTTAAGTTGACACTGAAACATTTCTTCCCGAAAATCACCACTTAGACGGCCCGCCTAAGGACTTCCTGTAATTTCCTCCAAGGCTGCAGAGGGTAGTGCGTACGGCCCAGTACATCACTGGGGCAAAGCTCCCTGCCATCCAGGATCCAGTAAGCATTTCCCTGTAATTTCCTCCATATTAAAGGGATAGTTCACTGCAGGGATTTGATAGTTGGAGATTTTGGCCATGAAGCCATTGCCCTACTTCCCCAGAGTCGGATGAACAGGAACAGCTAGCATGCCAACTGTTCCTGTAGACTTCCAGTCATTGCGCTAACGCTAGTTAGCATTGGCTCGTGAAACCTAACCCTTTATACTGGACGCAGAAACATACAATGGTATCCGCAATGGTATTCTGTTGCAGCTAGCGATATTCATAAAATAATTATTTTTCAGGTCCATTTGTGGACCCCCTGCAGTATCTCGGACCCAAGTTTGAAAACCCTGGTTTAGTGGTAAGGGTAAGGTGTCCCCAGGGGGGTTAGGGTAAGGGTAAGGTGTCCCCAGGGGGGTTAGGGTAAGGTGTCCCCAGGGGGGTTAGGGTAAGGGTAAGGTGTCCCCAGGGGGGTTAGGGTAAGGGTTAGGTGTCCCCAGGGGGGTTAGGGTAAGGGTTAGGTGTCCCCAGGGGGGTTAGGGTAAGGGTTAGGTGTCCCCAGGTGAGTTAGGGTAAGGGTTAGGTGTCCCCAGGGGGGTTAGGGTAAGGGTTAGGTGTCCCCAGGGGGGTTAGGGTAAGGGTTAGGTGTCCCCAGGGGGGTTAGGGTAAGGGTTAGGTGTCCCCAGGGGGGTTAGGGTAAGGGTAAGGTGTCCCCAGGGGGGTTAGGGTAAGGGTTAGGTGTCCCCAGGGGGGGTAGGGTTAGGTGTCCCCAGGGGGGGTAGGGTAAGGTGTCCCCAGGGGGGTTAGGGTAAGGGTTAGGTGTCCCCAGGGGGGTTAAGGTAAGGGTTAGGTGTCCCCAGGGGGGTTAGGGTAAGGTGTCCCCAGGGGGGTTAGGGTTAAGCCCAGCAGGTTACCTTCTGTGTCCTGTCCCCAGGTGGGTTCTGAGTTCTTTAGGGTCCTTTACAGATGGCCGGCCACTTCTCCCCGTCTGAAGAGCTTAAATGGGCGGGCAGCTTCGTGGCGATATCTGTCCACCCTCCACCATTCACTGACGGCTCCTCTCTACAGCTGCTGGACACTAGAGGGAGGGAGACATTGATCGGTCAGTGTTACTTTGGCTTAGTGGAAATGTTATCCTTTCAGGAACACACTCATCTGCATGCAACAAACCGTTTTATTCACAGGAAAGGACAGTCCAGGATAAAATATCTGTACAGGATTGAACAGTTTAGTTATTGATGGGACAGGACAGGAGGACAGGACAGGAGGACAGGACAGGAGGACAGGACAGGAGGACAGGACAGGAGGACAGGACAGGACAGGACAGGAGGACAGGACAGGAGGACAGGACAGGAGGACAGGACAGGACAGGAGGACAGGACAGGAGGACAGGACAGGAGGACAGGAGGACAGGACAGGAGGACAGGACAGGAGGACAGGACAGGAGGACAGGACAGGAGGACAGGACAGGAGGACAGGACAGGAGGACAGGACAGGAGGACAGGACAGGAGGACAGGACAATACAAGATTGAATTTAACTCCTGTGTCATCCTCTAAGAATCATCAGACTAGGAGACAGTGGTACTTTACCTGGTGTCATGATAGAATCATCAGACTAGGAGACAGTGGTACTTTACCTGGTGTCATGATAGAATCTCCTTTCCTGGTCCTCAGGGGCTCTAAGGGGAAAGAGAAGACACTTTTTCAATGGAGATGAAGGGAACAAAGTTAACACACGGGAGCCTTCAACCTACTCAGGAGATCACATTACACTGGAGCCTTCAACCTACTCAGGAGATCACATAACACTGGAGCCTTCAACCTACTCAGGAGATCACATAACACTGGAGCCTTCAACCTACTCAGGAGATCACATAACACTGGAGCCTTCAACCTACTCAGGAGATAACATAACACTGGAGCCTTCAACCTACTCAGGAGATCACATAACACTGGAGCCTTCAACCTACTCAGGAGATCACATAACACTGGAGCCTTCAACCTACTCAGGAGATCACATTACACTGGAGCCTTCAACCTACTCAGGAGATCACATAACACTGGAGCCTTCAACCTACTCAGGAGATCACATAACACTGGAGCCTTCAACCTTCTCAGGAGATCACATAACACTGGAGCCTTCAACCTACTCAGGAGATCACATAACACTGGAGCCTTCAACCTACTCAGGAGATCACATAACACTGGAGCCTTCAACCTACTCAGGAGATCACATAACACTGGAGCCTTCAACCTACTCAGGAGATCACATAACACTGGAGCCTTCAACCTACTCAGGAGATCACATAACACTGGAGCCTTCAACCTACTCAGGAGATCACATAACACTGGAGCCTTCAACCTACTCAGGAGATCACATAACACTGGAGCCTTCAACCTACTCAGGAGATCACATAACACTGGAGCCTTCAACCTACTCAGGAGATCACATAACACTGGAGCCTTCAACCTACTCAGGAGATCACATAACACTGGAGCCTTCAACCTACTCAGGAGATCACATAACACTGGAGCCTTCAACCTACTCAGGAGATCACATAACACTGGAGTCTTCAACCTACTCAGGAGATCACATAACACTGAGCCTTCAACTTACTCAGGAGATCACATAACACTGGAGCCTTCAACCTACTCAGGAGATCACATAACACTGGAGCCTTCAACCTACTCAGGAGATCACATAACACTGGAGCCTTCAACCTACTCAGGAGATCACATAACACTGGAGCCTTCAACCTACTCAGGAGATCACATAACACTGGAGCCTTCAACCTACTCAGGAGATCACATAACACTGGAGCCTTCAACCTACTCAGGAGATCACATAACACTGGAGCCTTCAACCTACTCAGGAGATCACATAACACTGGAGCCTTCAACCTACTCAGGAGATCACATAACACTGGAGCCTTCAACCTACTCAGGAGATCACATAACACTGGAGCCTTCAACCTACTCAGGAGATCACATAACACTGGAGCCTTCAACCTACTCAGGAGATCACATAACACTGGAGCCTTCAACCTACTCAGGAGATCACATAACACTGGAGCCTTCAACCTACTCAGGAGATCACATAACACTGGAGCCTTCAACCTACTCAGGAGATCACATAACACTGGAGCCTTCAACCTACTCAGGAGATCACATAACACTGGAGCCTTCAACCTACTCAGGAGATCACATAACACTGGAGCCTTCAACCTACTCAGGAGATCACATAACACTGGAGCCTTCAACCTACTCAGGAGATCACATAACACTGGAGCCTTCAACCTACTCAGGAGATCACATAACACTGGAGCCTTCAACCTACTCAGGAGATCACATAACACTGGAGCCTTCAACCTACTCAGGAGATCACATAACACTGGAGCCTTCAACCTACTCAGGAGATCACATAACACTGGAGCCTTCAACCTACTCAGGAGATCACATAACACTGGAGCCTTCAACCTACTCAGGAGATCACATAACACTGGAGCCTTCAACCTACTCAGGAGATCACATAACACTGGAGCCTTCAACCTACTCAGGAGATCACATTACACTGGAGCCTTCAACCTACTCAGGAGATCACATTACACTGGAGCCTTCAACCACACACTACCTGTCAAAAGTTTTAGAACACCTACTCATTGATCTCATTCAATCTCTATTGCACTCCACACTGCCCTTTCCCACCTGGACAAGAGGAACACCTACGTGAGAATGCTATTCATTGACTACAGCTCAGCGTTCAACACCATAGTGCCCTCAAAGCTCATCACTAAGCTAAGGATCCTGGGACTAAACACCTCCCTCTGCAACTGGATCCTGGACTTCCTGACGGGCCGCCCCCAGGTGGTAAGGGTAGGTAACAACACATCTGCCACACTGATCCTCAACACGGGGGCCCCTCAGGGGTGCGTGCTCAGTCCCCTCCTGTACTCCCTGTTCACCCATGACTGCATGGCCAGGCACGACTCCAACACCATCATTAAGTTTGCCGACGACACAACAGTGGTAGGCCTGATCACCGACAACGATGAGACAGCCTATAGGGAGGAGGTCAGAGATCTGGCCGTGTGGTGCCAGGACAACAACCTCTCCCTCAACGTGACCAAGACAAAGGAGATGATTGTGGACTACAGGAAAAAAAAAAGAGGACTGAGCACACTCCCATTCTCATCGACGGGGCTGTAGTGGAACAGGTTGAGAGCTTCAAGTTCCTTGGTGTCCACATCACCAACGAACTATCATGGTCCAAACACACCAAGACAGTCGTGAAGAGGGCACGACAAAGCCTATTCCCCCTCAGGAGACTAAAAAGATTTGGCATGGGTCCTCAGATCCTCAAAAAATTCTACAGCTGCACCATCGAGAGCATCCTGACTGGTTGCATCACCGCCTGGTATGGCAACTGCTCGGCCTCCGACCGCAAGGCACTACAGAGGGTAGTGCGTACGGCCCAGTACATCACTGGGGCAAAGCTTCCTGCCATCCAGGACCTCTATACCAGGCGGTGTCAGAGGAAGGCCCTCAAAATTGTCAAAGACTCCAGCCACCCTAGTCATAGACTGTTCTCTCTGCTACCGCACGGCAAGCGGTACCGGAGTGCCAAGTCTAGGTCCAAAAGACTTCTCAACAGCTTCTACCCCCAAGCCATAAGACTCCTGAACAGCTAATCATGGCTACCCGGACTATTTGCACTGCCCCCCCACCCCATCCTTTTTACGCTGCTGCTACTCTGTTAATTATTTATGCATAGTCACTTTAACTCTACCCACATGTACATATTACCTCAACTACCTCAACTAGCCGGTGCCCCCGCACATTGACTCTGCAACGGTACCCCCCTGTATATATAGCCTCCCTACTGTCACTTTATTTTACTGTATATATAGCCTCCCTACTGTCACTTTATTTTACTTCTGCTCTTTTTTTTCTCAACACTTTTTTTGTTGTTGTTTTATTTTTACTTTTTTAATTAAAAATAAATGCACTGTTGGTTAAGGGCTGTAAGTAAGCATTTCACTGTAATGTCTGCACCTGTTGTATTCGGCG
>NW_028160962.1:20000-30033 GCF_964263955.1 Coregonus lavaretus | reverse complement strand
TTTGCAGAACACAGACATGGAGGCTATAGCTCAGCTTGTAAATAAAGAGCTATTTTGATAGGTTTGAAAGGATTCAGTTGTGATGGTGTTGTTGTTAGTTCTTCTAACATGGGTCCTCCTCGCTCAGATTTCCCCAGGAGACTGTTAAAACAGAGAAGACAAGATTAGGATTTCATTTACTCCCGTGAATCATTCTACACTGAAAGATAAAATATCCTGGATGAATATCCATGCTGAGCACACATGCGACTTCAAACTGATTATCACATCACTGAGACTGGGGGTTAAGAGACTCATCACTGCCAAGAGACTGTTTGTGTATTGAGCTTTTCAGTGTGTGTTTGTTTGTGTGTGTGAATGAGTGTGTATTGGATTAGCATTTACTGCCTGGCTATGTCTCAGTTGTGTGAACGGTCCCAAATGGCACCCTATTCCCTATGTGTTGTAGTGCACTACTTTAGACCAGGGCTCATAGATGATACCGTCGATCTGTCATGATACAACGGGATGTGTGACATAGCAAGCAGCATTAGTTACGGTGCTTTGGTGCTTAGCATCTTTCGAATTTCGTAAGGGGAGGCCCATAGTCTTGCTCGTACCTTGCTAAGAGAGAGGGTGGAGCTCCTCGTTACGGTTCTGAGCCTCATTCCAGCTCTTCTCTTAGCACGTATGGACCCAGAACTTTAATTGAGCAGCTGACCAATTGCGTGACACTTTAGTTCTGGTTTCCAGAGATTAGATGCACCCCAACCTGGGCATGGTGTTAAACAAGATCCCCTGGGATTGACTCAGTATAGTTAATACTTCCACTTCTGCTAGCTAGCTACTGTAGCCTGCTCTCTGGATTATAATGAGCTGTTGTTGTATCCACTGGATTTAAGATTAAATCTGCGTAGTTCAATGTGATTTCAGCAAGCCATGACACCCACAATCTCAGATTGTTCTGAAGTAATTTCTGTAGTTAGAAACAGATAAGGTAAGCATTCCTGCAACTATTTTGTTGAAAGACCATTTTATATCAGAGAAATTAAGCTAATTGATTGCACCAAAATTGGTCATTTCAATTTATAAGATGAATGTAATATTCAATAAATATACAACCCAACATCCGATTTGCACAAACACCTCTTCTTAACACCGATTAAGATGTCAGGAATCCAAATAAATGGCCAAACGCCAACCCGCGGACCCCCCACACCCTATGTCAATCCCACCCCAACAACCAGTAAACAGTATCACTTCTCTATGTCTGACAAGTTGTATGAAGCTGCGGCTTGGAGTATTGTTTATTCATACTATGTAATGCATTCTCAGTGAATTTGGTTATGGTTTCTTTTCCCCAATTAGCCATTGAAGCGTTTTCCCCATTAATTAAGTGAAAGTACCAGGTTTTGCCAACTAGATGCCGATGTTACTGCTACTGCCCTTTAATCCATTTTGGTTTTAATCCGTCTCTTGTGTTTATCAACGGTATCACAACATGTTCTTTGCAACTTTGGGTAGAAAACTGATGGCTTTTGCTCATGATGAAAATACATTGTGGTCATCCTCACAATTACTATTACAACCATTACCACTAGTAGTATTTCAACCTACTACCTACTGAAACTATAACTAACTTATAACTATCTGTCATCATCATCATCATTACATCAGTACTACCACTACCATCATCAATCAGTCAATCAATCACATTTATTTATAAAGCCCTTTTTACATCAGCAGATGTCACAAAGTGCTACACAGAAACCCAGCCTAAAACCCCAAACAGCAAGCAATGCAGATATAGAAGCACGGTGGCTAGGAAAAACTTCCTAGAAAGGCAGAAACCTAGGAAGAAACCTAGAGAGGAACCAGACTCTGAGGGGTGGCCAGTCCCCTTCTGGCTGTGCCGGGTGGAGATTATAACAGTACATGGCCATTAAGGCCAGATTTTTCTCCAAGATATTCAAACGTTCATAGAAGACCAGCAGGGTCAAATAATAATCACAGTGGTTGTAGAGGTTGCAACAGGTCAGTACATCAGGAGTAAACGTCACTTGGCTTTTCATAGCCAGGCATTTAGAGGTTGAAATAGCAGGTGCGGGAAAGAGAGAGAGCTGAAAACAGCAGGTCTGGGACAATGTAGCACATCTGGTGAACAGGTCAGGGTTCCATAGCCACAGGCAGAAGAGTTGAAACTGGAGCAGCAGCACGACCAGGTGGACTGGGGAAAGCCAGGAGTCATCAGGCCAGGTAGTCCTGACGCATGGTCCTAGGGCTCAGGTCCTCCAGGATGGGAGGGATGGTCCTAGGGCTCAGGTCCTCCGGGAGGGGAGGGCGAGAGAGAGAGAGAATTAGAGGGAGCATACTTAAATTCACACAGGACACCGGATAAGACAGGAGAATAACACCAGGTATAACAGACTGACCCTAGCCCCCTGGCACATAGACTATTGCAGCATAGATACTGGAGGCTGAGACAGGGGGGGTCGGGAGACACTGTGGCCCCATTCGACGATACCCCCGGACAGGGCCAACCAGGCAGGATATAACCCCACCCACTTTGCCAAAGCACAGCCCCCACACCACCAGAGCGATATCAACAGACCACCGACCTACTACCCTGAGACAAGGCTGAGTATAGCCCACAAAGATCTCCTCCACTGCATGAGCCCAAGGGAGCGACAAACTGGACAGGAAGATAACGTCAGTGACTCAACCCACTCAAGTGACGCATCCCTCCTAGGGACGGCATGGAAAGCACCAGTAAGCCAGTGACTCAGCCCCCGTAATAGGGTCAGAGGCAGAGAATCCCAATGGAGAGACAGGAACCGGCCAGGCAGAGACAGCAAGGGCGGTTCGTCGCTCCAGTGCCTTTCCGTTGGGCCAAGCTACACTCAATCATAGGACCTACTGAAGAGATGAGTCTTCAGTAACGACTTAAAGGTCGAGACTGAGTCTGCGTCTCTCACATGGATAGGCAGACCATTCCATAAAAATGGAGCTCTATAGGAGAAAGCCCTGCCTCCAGCTGTTTTCTTAGAAATTCTAGGGACAACAAGGAGACCTGCGTCTTGTGACCGTAGCGTACGTGTAGGTATGTACGGCAGGACCAAATCGGAGAGATAGGTAGGAGCAAGCCCATGTAATGCTTTGTAGGTTAGCAGTAAAACCTTGAAATCAGCCCTAGCCTTAACAGGAAGCCAGTGTAGAGAGGCTAGCACTGGAGTAATATGATCACATTTTTTGGTTCTAGTCAAGATTCTAGCAGCTGTGTTTAGCACTAACTGAAGTTTATTTAGTGCTTTATCCGGGTCGCCGGAGAGTGGAGCATTGCAGTAGTCTGATCTAGAAGTGACAAAAGCATGGATTAGCTTTTCTGCATCATTTTTGGACAAAACGTTTCTGATTTTTGCAATGTTACGGAAAGAGAGATCAGGGTCCAGAGTAACACTACTTTGGAATAATAATCACGACAAAAATAATAATACTAATAATAATAATAATAAGTAAGTTTACTATGCAGATGTTATTATTCAGTGTCCCTCAGGCTATGGCAGGCAAATACATATTTGGCTGCATGAGGAGCTGTTGCTCCTTCGCCCATGAGTATTTAGTGTTTTTCCTCAGGGTTTAATAAGATACAAATTGGAATAAATGTAGTAATTTCTGCGAATAAGGAATCTCTTGGTGAGGAATATTTCTCACAGTACAAGAGAAAGTGCATCTCTGTCTCTACGTCTCCGCAAAGACGCTCCTCATGTCTTTTTATGTCTGCCGGTTTCTATAGCCAATTGGTGGCCACTCAGCCTGTACTTGGTAGGGATCTGTCTCTGCTTCATATCTCTGGCAGAGTAGAGATAATCAGCCAATTTATATTCTCAGATAGTAATTTAGTTGGCTATGAGATTATTATTATTTTTTCAATGTTGTAAATATGAGTCCTGTGATTAGTTCAGGATCCTGTTAATTTTGATTCCTTGTTTTGAAGCAGTGCTGGTGTCAGCTTGGTTGGTTAGGTCTAACACCTGCTGACTGAGTGGGCTCGTTTCTGGGCTCAGCTCTTGGGTTTGAAATTGGAGACTTGAATTTGGACTTGAATGTAGGTCAAAATTCTAATAATCTTTTTGTATTTTCATTACCAATGGAAAGCAGCCTAATTCTGCCCTACATGCATTAGTTGGTGTATTTATTTGGACTTGTAGAATTTTCAGACAGAATTCTGCATGGCTTGCAAAAGTATTCACCCCCCTTGGCATTTTTCCTATTTTGTTGCCTTACAACCTGGAATTAAAATAGAGTTTTCCTTGATGGCCAGAAAGCTCAATTTTAGTCTAATCTGACCAGAGTACCTTCTTCCATATGTTTGGGGAGTCTCCCACATGGCTTTTGGCAAACACCAAACATGTTTGCTTATTTTTTCCTACAAGCAATGGTTTTTTCTGGCCACTCTTCCGTAAAGCACAGCTCTGTGGAGTGTGCGGCTTAAAGTGGTCCTATGGACAGATACTCCAATCTCCGCTGTGGAGCTTTGCAGCTCCTTCAGGGTTATATTTGGTCTCTTTGTTGCCTCTCTGATTAATGCCCTCCTTGCCTGGTCCGTGAGTTTTGGTGTGCGGCCCTCTCTTTGCAGGTTTGTTGTGGTGCCATATTCTTTCAATTTTTTTATAATGGATTTAATGGTGCTCCGTGGGATGTTCAAAGTTTCTGATATGTTTTTATAACCCAACTCTGATCTGTACTTCTCCACAACTTTGTCCCTGACCTGTTTGGAGAGCTCCTTGGTCTTCATGGTGCCGCTTGCTTGGTGGTGCCCCTTGCTTAGTGGTATTGCAGGCTCTGGGGCCTTTCAGAACAGGTGTGTATATATACTGAGATCATGTGACAGATCATGTGACACTTAGATTGCACACAGATTGACTTTATTTAACTAATTATGTGACTTCTGAAGGTAATTGGTTGCACCAGATCTTATTTAGGCGCTTCATAGCAAACAGGGTGAATACATATGCACGCACCACTTTTCAGTTATTTCTTTTTTTGAATTTTTTGAAACAAGTAATTTTTTTCATTTCACTTCACCAATTTGGACTATTTTGTGTATGTCCATTACATGAAATCCAAATAAAAATCAATTTAAATGACAGGTTGTAACGCAACAAAATAGGAAAAACGCCAAGGGGGATGAATACTTTTGCAAGGCACTGTAGGGCTTCAATTAGATTTTTGTCCCATATTTTAAAGTCCAGTTTATTGAGTGGCTCCCTTCCGTAAAGAGATATTGGTAGGATTACGCTGTCAAATATTTTGGTCCAAATTCTAATTGGGATGTTGATTTTGAAAATCATGTTTTTGTCTCTTTCTGTCTCTCTGTCTCTCTCTCTCTCTCTCTTTTTTAAATTTATAAATTAATGATATGTACCTACTGATTATTGAAGAATATAACTTATAAATGCATCATGAGTTTAGTTCAACTGTCCTTCCCCATCAGAACCCAAATAATACGTTTGTTTTACTCCAATGTCCGTAAAACCAAGTAAATATCCCAGTCCTTGCATCCATAACTCCATGAATTTAAGAGTGGTTACATTTTCTCCAGCCGAAACAGGTGCGGGGAGGACACTTTGTTATTGTTTCAACTGCTGATTGGCTGATTTAAAAAGGGAACTGCTGATTGGCTGATTTAAAAATGGGAAGAGCCGAACACTGGTCTAGCGCCAGTTTTTGGGGGGATTCCCACTAATTGGGATTAGGATGCATCCTACTTTAGTGCTCTATACAGGGAATACGGTGCCGTTTGGGACGCACCCATAGCCTTAAAAGGAAGAGTTTTTTAATGTTGATCTAGGGTCAGTTTTGGGGGATTCCGCCCCCTACTGGTTGGGATGAGTATTTTTGGGGAGGGTGAGCAGTCTAGCTCCTTCTCTTTACAGAGAGAGAGATGAATCCCTGCATGAGTCCCTGGGCTCATCCTCACTCACAGTCTTATTACACTGTTCAATTATTCAACAGCTGGTTTCAGTCACACAGAATTGATGATCTCTCTCTCTCTCTCATTAAATTCATACCAGCACATGCAAAAAAAACTCATGCCCGTACATTACTGCAATGTACATAACAGGCTGGAAGAAATGACAGTCATGATAATAATAATTTACTACAATGGTAAGAACCTACAGTTGAAGTCGGAAGTTTACATACACTTAGGTTGGAGTCATTAAAACTCGTTTTTCAACCACTCCACAAATTTCTTGTTAACAAACTATAGTTTTGGCAAGTTGGTTAGGACATCTACTTTGTGCAAGACACAAGTAATTTTTTCCAACAATTGTTTACAGACAGATTATTTCACTTATAATTCACTGTATCACAATTCCAGTGGGTCAGAAGTTTACAAACACTAAGTTGACTGTGCCTTTCAACAAAATTCCAGAAAATGATGTTATGGCTTTAGAAGCTTCTGATAGGCTAATTGACATAATTTGAGTCAATTGGAGGTGTACCTGTGGATGTATTTCAAGGCCTACCTTCAAACTCAGTGCCTCTTTGCTTGACATCATGGAAAAATCAAAAGAAATCAGCAAAGACCACAAAAAGAATGTTTGTAGACCTCCACAAGTCTGGTTCATCCTTGGGAGCAGTTTCCAAAATGAACGCCCTTTGGTGCGAAAAATGCAAATCAATCCCAGAACAGCAGCAAAGGACCTTGTGAAGATGCTGGAGGAAACAGGTACAAAGTATCTATATCCACAGTAAAATGAGTCCTAAATCGACATAACCTGAAATGCCGCTCAGCAAGGAAGAAGCCACTGCTCCAAAACCGGCTTAAAAAAAAGCCAGAATACGGTTTGCAACTGTACATGGGGACAAAGATTGTACTTTTTGGAGAAATGTCCCCTGGTATGATGAAACAAAAATAGAACTGTTTGGCCATAATGACCATCGTTATGTTTGGTGGAAAAAGGGGGTTTCTTGCAAGTCGAAGAACACCCTCCCAACCGTGAAGCACGGGGTGGCAGCATCATGCTGTGGGGGTGCTTTGCTGCAGGAGGGACTGGTGCACTTCACAAAATAGATGGCATCATGAGTAAGGAAGACATCAGTCAGGAAGCTAAAGCTTGGTCGCAAATGGGTCTTCCAAATGGACAATGGCCCCAAGCATACTTCCAAAGTTGTGGCAAAATGGATAAAGGACAACAAAGTCAAGGTATTGGAGTGGCCATCACAAAGCCCTGACCTCAATCCTATAGAACATTTGTGGGCAGAACTGAAAAAGCGTGTACGAGCAAGGAGGCCTACAAACCTGACTCAGTTACACCAGCTTTGTCAGGAGGAATGGGCCAAAATTCACCCAACTTATTGTGGGAAGCTTGTGAAATGCTACCCGAAACATTTTACCCAAGTTAAACAGTTTAAAGGCACTTTGACCCACTATGGAATGTGCTACATCATTTTCTCTACTATTATTCTGACATTTCACATTCTTAAAATAAAGTGGTGATCCTAACTGACCTAAGACAGGGAATTTGTACTAGGAATAAATGTCAGGAATTGTGAAAAACTGAGTTTAGATGTATTTGGCTAAAGGTGTACGTAAACTTCCGACTTCAACTGTACATGTTAACATGATCCCATAATTACACACCCTGGTGATGAGATCTGTATTCAGAAGAACTGCTGTCTTCACTCCCTGGTGATGAGATCTGTATTCAGAAGAACAGTTGTCTTCACTCCCTGGTGATGAGATCTGTATTCAGAAGAACTGCTGTCTTCACTCCCTGGTGATGAGATCTGTATTCAGAAGAACTGTTGTCTTCACTCCCTGGTGATGAGATCTGTATTCAGAAGAACTGTTGTCTTCACTCCCTGGTGATGAGATCTGTATTCAGAAGAACTGTTGTCTTCACTCCCTGGTGATGAGATCTGTATTCAGAAGAACTGTTGTCTTCACTCCCTGGTGATGAGATCTGTATTCAGAAGAACTGCTGTCTTCACTCCCTGGTGATGAGATCTGTATTCAGAAGAACTGCTGTCTTCACTCCCTGGTGATGAGATCTGTATTCAGAAGAACTGCTGTCTTCACTCCCTGGTGATGAGATCTTTATTCAGAAGAACTGTTGTCTTCACTCCCTGGTGATGAGATCTGTATTCAGAAGAACTGCTGTCTTCACTCCCTGGTGATGAGATCTGTATTCAGAAGAACTGCTGTCTTCACTCCCTGGTGATGAGATCTGTATTCAGAAGAACATTTACATTTACATTTTAGTCATTTAGCAGACGCTCTTATCCAGAGCGACTTACAGGAGCAATTAGGGTTAAGTGCCTTGCTCAAGGGCACATTTACGTCATTTAGCAGACGCTCTTATCCAGAACGACTCACCAATTGGTGCGTTCACCCTATAGCCAGTGGGATAACCACTTTACAATTTTTTTTTTGGGGGGGGGGGGGGGTTAGAAGGATTACTTTATCCTATCCCAGGTAATCCTTAAAGAGGTGGGGTTTCAAATGTCTCCGGAAGGTGGTGAGTGACTCCGCTGTCCTGGCGTCGTGAGGGAGCTTGTTCCACCATTGGGGTGCCAGAGCAGCGAACAGTTTTGACTGGGCTGAGCGGGAGCTATGCTTCCGCAGAGGAAGGGGAGCCAGCAGGCCAGAGGTGGATGAACGCAATGCCCTCGTTTGGGTGTAGGGACTGATCAGAGCCCGAAGGTACAGAGGTGCCGTTCCCCTCACTGCTCCATAGGCAAGCACCATGGTCTTGTAGCGGATGCGAGCTTCAACTGGAAGCCAGTGGAGTGTGCGGAGGAGGGGGGTGACGTGAGAGAACTTGGGAAGGTTGAACACCAGACGGGCTGCGGCATTCTGGATGAGTTGTAGGGGTTTAATGGCACAGGCAGGGAGGCCAGCTAACAGCGAGTTGCAGTAGCCCAGACGGGAGATGACAAGTGCCTGGATTAGGACCTGTGCCGCTTCCTGTGTAAGGCAGGGTCGTACTCTCCGAATGTTGTAGAGCATGAACCTGCAGGAGCGGGTCACCGCCTTGATGTTGGCGGAGAACGACAGGGTGTTGTCCAGGGTCACGCCTAGGCTCTTCGCACTCTGGGAGGAGGACACAGCGGAGTTGTCAACCGTGATGGCGAGATCATGGAACGGGCAGTCCTTCCCCGGGAGGAAGAGCAGCTCCGTCTTGCCAGGGTTCAGCTTGAGGTGGTGATCCGTCATCCATACTGATATGTCTGCCAGACATGCAGAGATGCGATTCGCCACCTGGTTATCAGAAGGGGGAAAGGAGAAGATTAGTTGTGTATCGTCAGCGTAGCAATGATAGGAGAGGCAATGTGAGGATATGACAGAGCCAAGTGACTTGGTGTATAGGGAGAAAAGGAGAGGGCCTAGAACTGAGCCCTGGGGGACACCAGTGGTGAGAGCACGTGGTGCGGAGACAGCTTCTCGCCACGCCACTTGGTAGGAGCGACCGGTCAGGTAGGACGCAATCCAGGAGTGAGCCGCGCCGGAGATGCCCAGCTCGGAGAGGGTGGAGAGGAGGATCTGATGGTTCACAGTATCAAAGGCAGCAGACAGGTCTAGAAGGACAAGAGCAGAGGAGAGAGAGTTAGCTTTAGCAGTGCGGAGAGCCTCCGTGACACAGAGAATAGCAGTCTCAGTTGAATGACCAGTCCTGAAACCTGACTGGTTTGGATCAAGAAGGTCATTCTGAGAGAGATAGCAAGAGAGTTGGCTAAAGACGGCACGCTCAATAGTTTTGGAAAGAAAAGAAAGAAGGGATACTGGTCTGTAGTTGTTGACATCAGTGGGATCGAGTGTTGGTTTTTTGAGAAGGGGAGCAACTCTCGCTCTCTTGAAGACGGAAGGGACATGGCCAGCGGTCAAGGATGAGTTGATCAGCGAGGTGAGGTAGGGGAGAAGGTCACCGGAGATGGTCTGGAGAAGAGAGCAGGGGATGGGGTCAAGCGGGCAGGTTGTTGGGCGGCCTGCGGTCACAAGTCGCAGGATTTTATCTGGAGAGAGAGGGGAGAAAGAAGTCAAAGCATA
>NW_028160962.1:10000-15000 GCF_964263955.1 Coregonus lavaretus | reverse complement strand
GTGGAGGGGTGGAGGGCTGGAGGGGTAGGCCTGGGGATAGAGGGGTGGAGGGGTGGAGGGGTGGAGGGGTGGAGGGGTGGAGGGGTGGAGGGGTGAAGGGGTGGAGGGGTGGAGGGGTGGAGGGGTGGAGGGGTAGGCCTGGGGATAGAGGGGTGGAGGGGTGGAGGGGTGGAGGGGTGGAGGGGTGAAGGGGTGGAGGGGTGGAGGGGTGGAGGGGTGGAGGGGTGGAGGGGTAGAGGGGTGGAGGGGTAGGCCTGGGGATAGAGGGGTGGAGGGGTGGAGGGGTGGAGGGGTGGAGGGGTAGAGGGGTGGAGGGGTAGGCCTGGGGATAGAGGGGTGGAGGGGTGGAGGGGTGGAGGGGTAGAGGGGTGGAGGGGTAGGCCTGGGGATAGAGGGGTGGAGGGGTGGAGGGGTGGAGGGGTGGAAGGGTAGGCCTGGGGATAGAGGGGTGGAGGGGTGGAGGGGTTGGCCTGGGGATAGAGGGGTGGAGGGGTGGAGGGGTGGAGGGGTTGGCCTGGGGATGGAGGGGTGGAGGGGTGGAGGGGTTGGCCTGGGGATAGAGGGGTGGAGGGGTGGAGGGGTGGAGGGGTGGAGGGCTGGAGGGGTGGAGGGGTAGGCCTGGGGATAGAGGGGTGGAGGGGTGGAGGGGTGGAGGGTTAGGCCTGGGGATAGAGGGGTGGAGGGGTGGAGGGGTGGAGGGGTAGGCCTGGGGATAGAGGGGTGGAGGGGTGGAGGGGTGGAGGGGTGGAGGGGTAGGCCTGGGGATGGAGGGGTGGAGGGGTGGAGGGGTAGGCCTGGGGATAGAGGGGTGGAGGGGTGGAGGGGTGGAGGGGTGGAGGGGTTGGCCTGGGGATAGAGGGGTGGAGGGGTGGAGGGGTGGAGGGTTAGGCCTGGGGATAGAGGGGTGGAGGGGTGGAGGGGTGGAGGGGTTGGCCTGGGGATAGAGGGGTGGAGGGGTGGAGGGGTGGAGGGGTAGGCCTGGGGATAGAGGGGTGGAGGGGTGGAGGGGTGGAGGGGTGGAGGGGTGGAGGGGTGGAGGGGTTGGCCTGGGGATAGAGGGGTGGAGGGGTGGAGGGGTGGAGGGGTTGGCCTGGGGATAGAGGGGTGGAGGGGTGGAGGGGTGGAGGGGTGGAGGGGTAGGCCTGGGGATAGAGGGGTGGAGGGGTGGAGGGGTGGAGGGGTGGAGGGGTTGGCCTGCGGATAGAGGGGTGGAGGGGTGGAGGGGTTGGCCTGGGGATAGAGGGGTGGAGGGGTGGAGGGGTGGAGGAAGAAGTATAGAGGGGTGAGGTGCTGGAGGAAGGTGGTTGGGAGGGGTAGCCCAAGAGGCTGTTAGCTCTGCTAACGGCAGTGTATTATCTTAGCCCAGGGGGCTGTTAGTTCTGCTAAGGGCAGTGTATTCTCTTTGCCCAGGAGGCTGTTAGCTCTGCTAAGGGCAGTGTATTATCTTAGCCCAAGAGGCTGTTAGCTCTGCTAAGGGCAGTGTATTATCTTAGCCCAAGAGGCTGTTAGCTCTGCTAAGGGCAGTGTATTCTCTTAGCCCAGGAGGCTGTTAGCTCTACTAAGGGTAGTATGAAAGCAGAGATAGTAGGACTGGAGGAGGGGGTGATACTGAGACCCCGCAATGGCCTCTACCTTACCTGACACCCTGGACCCACTCCAATTTGCTTACCGCCCCCAATAGATCCAGAGATGATGCAATCGCCATCACACTGCACACTGCCCTATCCCATCTGGACAAGAGGAATACCTATGTCAGAATGCTGTTCATTGACTATAGCTCAGCATTCAACACCATAGTACCCTCCAAGCTCGTCATTAAGCTTGGGGCCCTGGGTCTGAACCCCGCCCTGTGCAACTGTGTCCTGGACTTCCTGACGGGCTGCTCCCAGGTGGTGACGGTAGGAAACAACACCTCCACTTCGCTTATCCTCAACACAGGGGCCCCACAAAGGTGCATGCTCAGCCCCCTCCTGTACTCCCTGTTTACCCATGACTGTGTGGCCAAGCACGCCTCCAACTCAATCATCAAGTTTGCAGACGACACAACAGTAGTAGGCTTGATTACCAACAATGATGAGACAGCCTACATGGAGGAGGTGAGGGCTCTGGGAGTGTGGTGCCAGGAAAATAATATATCATTCAACGTCAACAAAACAAAGGAGATGATCGTGGACTTCATGAAACAGCAGAGGTAGCACGGCCCTATCCACATCTACGGGACCGCAGTGGAGAAGGTGGAAAGCTTCAAGTTTTTTGGCGTACACATCACTATAATCTGAAATGGTCCACCCACGCAGACAGTGTGGTGAACAAGGAGCAACAGTGCCTCTTCAACCTCAGGAGGCTGAAGAAATTTGGCTTGGCACCTAAAACCCTCACAAACTTTTACAGATGCACAATTGAAAGCATCCTGTCAGGCTGTATCACCGCCTGGTACGGCAACTGCACCGCCCACAACCGCAGGGCTCTCCAGAGGGTGGTGCGGTCTGCCCAGTGTATCAACGGGGGCAAACTACCTGCCCTCCAGGACACCTACAGCAGCCAATGTCACAGGAAGGCCAAAAAGATCATCAAGGACAACAACCACCCGAGCCACTGCCTGTTCACCCCGCTATCATCCAGAAGGCGAGGTCAGTACAGGTGCATCAAAGCTGGGACCGAGAGACTGAAAAGCAGCTTCTATCTCAAGGCCATCAGACTGTTAAATATCCATCACTAGGTGGCTTCCACCCGGTTACGTAACCCTGCACCTTAGAGGCTGCTGCCCCATATACATAGACTTGGAATCACTGGCCACTTTAATAATGGAACACTAGTCACTTTAATAATGTTTACATATTTTTGCTTTACTCATCTCATATGTATATACTGTATTCTATTCTACTGTATTTTAGTCTATGCCACTCCGACATTGCTCGTCCTAATATTCATTCCATTTTTTTCCTTTTAGATTGTGGTTATTGTGTGTATTGTTGTGAATTGTTGATATTACTGCACTGTCCAAGCTAGAAACACAAGCATTTCGCTACACCCGCAATAACATCTGCTAAACACGTGTATTTGACCAATCAAATTTGATCTGATTTTGATTTTGGACTGGTCACTGGTTGGCATGGATACACAGGGTAGAATTAGATTTAGGGTAGAACTCCAGGACAGAGGCTTTGCCACAAAGTTATGACTTACTTGGTGACAAGACACACACCAATCTGAGGAGATAAACCTGATGAGAGACAGTATGTGGCTTTGTCCTAAGACCCTGTGAAACATTATTACTTTGACCCTACAGTGGAAGACATCTCTCTGTCCTTCTTCCAAGCAGAGCCTCCTTTCCTCCCCTTCAGACACTTTACAACTGATTAATGGTAACATCAGACCGTCAGAAATTCAATATCCTGATCCAGTTTGATATTCAACACTTGTCCCTGGAACAAACTCCTTCCCTATCCTTCACTATTGTTAATGGAAAATGGACTTGTTTTGTCAAAACCTGAACAACCCGAGCCCTGTGTAGGCCTTCCCTTTGTACGTCCACACTCACACACACGGACACACACACACACACACACACACGGACACACACACACACACACACACACACACACACACGGACACACACACACACACACACACACGGACACACACACAGGCACACGGACACACACACACACAGACACACACACGGACACACACACACACACACACACACGGACACACACATACACACACACACACGCGGACACACACACACACACACGGACACACACACGGACACACACACAGGCACACGGACACACACACACACACACACAGACAGACACACACACACAGACAGACACACACACACAGACAGACACATACACACACACACAGACACAGACACACACACGGACACACACGGACACACACGGACATACACGGACACACACGCACACACACACACACACACACACACACACACACACAGAGGAGGAGGATGGCCTTGATCAGCTGACTAACAGAGGACAAGATGAAAGAAGATTATTGGAGGAGGAGGAGGAGGAAGAGGAGGAGGAGGACGTGGAGGAAATGTGACGTTAATGTGCCCTTGAGCAAGGCACTTAACCCTAATTGCTCCTGTAAGTCGCTCTGGTTAAGAGCGTCTGCTAAATGACTAAAATGTAAAATGTAATGTATATGAGGAAGAGGAGGAGGAGGAGGAGGACGTGGAGGAAGAGGAGGAAGAGGAGAGGAGGAGGGAGAGGAGGAGGAGGAAGAGGAGGAGGAGGAGGACAAGAGGAGGAGGAGGAGGACAAGAGGAGGAGGACGAGGAAGAGGAGAGGAGGAAGAGGAGAGGAGGAGGAAGAGGAGAGGAGGAGGAAGAGGAGAGGAGGAGGAAGAGGGGGAGGAGGATGACGACAACGAAAGGAGAAGAGAGCACTAGAGAGAGAAATGTCAAGTCGGCTTTTTACCAAATTACCGTACGACAGACCACATATTCACCCTGCACACCCTAATTGACAAACAAACCAAAACAAAGGTAAAGTATTTTCATGCTTTGTTGATTTAAAAAATATTTTGGGCGTTAGTAAACTCTGAGCGTTTCGGTCTCGGAGCGTTCACTGGACACTCTGGCCGAGGAGTAGAGCGTTCTGACCCTAACAGCAGTCAAGCACCCAAGCTAACTGGCTAACGTTAGCTAGCTTGCTAGCTACTTCCACATACAAATGAGGGAACAGCTCACTCTGACCATTTTACTCGCCCTAGCAGAGCTGGTTATGCTGTTTTAATGTTATCCAGAGCGTTGGTGACTGCAACTGTGCTGCTGGCAACAATTTAATTACACTTTTTTTGCCAAAGTTTACTGACACCGGCCATATTCAACGGGTGTTGAGCGTTCGTAAATTCAGTCATTCTGCGCTCTGGCACACTCAGCCAAGAGTGATCTGAAATCGGAGTAGATAGCCAGAGCGAATTTACCAGCTACGTCTATCGACAGTTGTCGCAGTGACATCGTAAAC
>NW_028160962.1:0-5000 GCF_964263955.1 Coregonus lavaretus | reverse complement strand
GAAGTCTTTTTACGTTGCATGTTGGAATTTACAAGGATTGAAGTCCTCTGATTTTGGGCTAAAGAGCAGAAACCCAGACTTCCTTAAAGAAATTGATGATGTTGATATTGTAGTACTGCAGGAAACATGGTGCAGAGGTGATGTTTCCACTGGCTGTCCACTAGGTTATAGGGAGATAATCGTACCATCCACCAAATTAAAAGGAATCACACAGGGCAGAGACTCAGGGGGAATGCTAATATGGTATAAATCTGAACTAACTAATTCAATCGAATTGATCAAAACAGGAGAATTCTTTATCTGGCTAAAAATCAACAAGGAGGCTATCTTAACAGATAAAAACGTCTTCCTCTGTGCCACATACATTCCCCCCTCAGAGTCACCCTACTTCAATGAAGAGAGTTTCTCCATTCTAGAGAGGGGGAGATTAGTCACTTTCAGGCCCAAGGAAATGTGCTGGTCTGTGGAGACCTGAATGCTAGAACAGCAGAAGAACTAGACACTATTAACAGTCATGGGGACAAACACCTACTGGGAAGCAACAACCTTTCCCTCCCCACATACCCCCCCAGAAACAACTATGACTAAGTGAAAAACAAAAATTGAGTACAGCTCCTGAAGCTCTGTCTTACACTGGGTCTGTACATAGTCAATGGTAGGTTAAGAGGGGACTCTTTTGGTAGGTACACCCACAGCTCATCCCTTGGCAGCAGTACTGTAGACTACTTCATCACCGACTTCAACCCAGAGTCTCTCAGAGCCTTCACAGTCAGCCCACTAACACCTCTCTCAGACCACAGTAAAATCACAGTGTATCTGAGAAGAGCAGAACCCAACCATGAAGCATCACGGCCCAATAAATTACATGGTACTAAACAGACCTATAGATGGAGTGCAAACAGTACAGAAATCTACCAAAAAGCAATTAGTAGCCAAAAAATACAATCTCTCCTGGACAACGTTTTAGCCTTAACATTATCCTACAGCAATGAAGGTGTACATTTGGCTGTTTGGAACATAAACGTTATATTTGACAAATTAGCCTCCTTGGCTAATCTTAAGAAACATAAGAGCAAACCAAAAAGAATAGATAATGAAAAATGGTTTGATAATGATTGCAAAAACCTAAGAAAGTAATTGAGAAATATATCTAATCAAAAACACAGAGACCCAGACAACAAAAATATTTGCCTTCAATATGGGGAAACACTGAAGCAATACAAACACACCCTAAGAAAAGAAAAAAATAACAGCACATTAGAAATCAGCTGGATGTGATTGAGGAATCCATAGAATCAAACCACTTCTGGGAGAATTGGAATAAATTAAACAAACCTCATAATGAGGAACTGGCTATCCAAAATGGGGATATGTGGAGAAATCACTTTGCAAACCTCTACAGCAATATAACAAAGAGCCCAGAACAACAAGATGTACAAGAAAAATGACAAATCCTTGAATCAGCAGTCAAAGACTATCAGAATCCTGTGGATACCCCAGTTACAGAACAATGATTATTGGAAAAACTTTGCACTCTCCAACCCAAAAAGGCCTGTGGTGCTGATGGTATTTTAAATGAAATGATCAAATATACAGACCACAAATTCAAATTGGCTATACTCAAACTCTTCAACATTATCCTAACTGCAGGTATTTTCCCCGATATTTGGAACCAAGGATTGATCACACCAATGGAGACAAATTTGACCCAAATAATTGCAGAGGAATTTGCGTTAACAGCAACTTGGGGGAAATTCTCTGCAGTATCATAAACAGCAGACTACATCATTTCCTTGATGAACACTACGTCCTAAGCAGAAGCCAGATTGGATTTGTAAAAAATTATCGTACAACAGACCACATTTACACCCTCCACACTCTAATTGACAAACTAGTAAACCAATACAAAGGCAAAATCTACTTGTGTTTTGTAGACTTCAAGAAAGCATTTGATTCAATTTGGCACAAAGGTCTTTTTTTACAAACTAATAGAAAGTGGTATTGGAGGGAAAACATATGATGTTATTAAATCAATGTACACTAAAAACAAATGTGCGATTAAAATCGGCAACAAGCAAACATACTTCTTCTCTCAGGGACATGGAGTGAAACAGGGCTGCCCAATAAGTCCAACACTATTTAACATCTACATTAATGAATTGGCAAAAACATTAGAAGAATCGGCAGCACCTGGTCTCACCCTACACAACACTGAAGTCAAGTGTCTGCTGTACGCAGATGACCTGGTGCTACTGTCTCCCACTAAGGAGGGGTTACAGCAGCATCTAGATCATCTGCACAGGTTCTGCCAGACCTGGGCCCTGACCGTTAATCTAAAAAAAACGAATAAAATGATATTCCAAAAAAGGTCCGGAAATCAGGATGACAAATATAAATTATATTTGGACGCAGTTCTATTAGAACACACCAAAAATTACACGTATCTAGGACTAAATATCAGCAACACAGGTAGCTTTCACATGGCTGTGAATGAGCTGAGAGACAAAGCAGGAAGAGCATTCTATGCCATTAAAAGGAATATTAAAATTGAAATTCCAATTAGAATCTGGTTCAACATTTTCCAATCAGTTATAGAACCAATTGCTCTGTATGGCAGCGAAGTATGGAGTCCGCTCTCTAATACTGAATTTACCAAATGGGACAAACATCCAATCGAAATACTGCATGCAGAGTTTTGCAAGACTGTATTGCAAGTGCAAAGAAAAACTCCAAATAACGCATGTAGAGCAGAATTGGGCCAATACCCCCTCCTTAATCGAATAGAAAAAAAGAGCCATCAAATTTTACAACCATCTAAAAACAATGACGCCAAAACATTCCATCACACAGCTCTACTATGTCAAAAGATGAACAAGAGCAGAGTCCCCTCAGCCAGCTGGTTCTGAGGCTCAGTTCACTAACCAATACCAACCTCATAGAGCCTCAGGACAACACTCAAAAAACTGGCCAAAACCAAATCATCACAAAGCAAAAAGAAAAATATATCACCTATTGGGAAGACTCCACAAAAAATCAAAGTAAACTTCAATGCTATTTGGCTCTAAACAGACAGTACATGGTGGCAGACTATCTGACCACTGTGACTGATAGAAAACGGAGGAAAACAATGACTAGGTACAGACTCAGTGAGCACAGTCTGGCTATAGAGACCGGTCGTCACAGGCAAACCTGGCTGCCCAGAGAGGACAGGCTGTGCTCACTCTGCCGGAGAGGTAGAGACAGAGCTGCATTTCCTAATACACTGTGAAAAATACTCAGACCTAAGAGAATATTTCTTTTCCAGAATTATCATTCAGTACAAAGAATTTGAAACTGTAAAATAGGAAGAAAAAATCCAATATTTATTGGGTGAAAACCCAAAATGTGCAATTTTGGCAGCCAAATATGTGTCCTCCTGCCACAACCTGAGGGACAGCCAGTGAAGTGAAATGTAATGTCAATAATATTTCCTGTTTTGTTTTGGCTTTCATGCCATGTAATGTGTCTTCTCAGTCATGTTGCGATTGGTCGACTACTATTGCTTTAATGTATTGTTATTCTCATTAATATTGTTGTTGTAGTTGCTGTTAATGGTAATCCCATTTCCACTACTACTATTATTATTGCTGTTGGTCCCACCATTTTTGTTATATCTATACTTTGACAATGTAAGTCATTTTACTTGCCATGTCAATAAAGTCTATTGAATTGAATTGAATTGAGAGAGAGAGACAGAGAGAGATAGAGAAACAGAGAGAGACAGAGAGAGACACAGAGAGAGAGAGAGAGACAGAGAGAGACAGAGAAACAGAGAGAGACAGAGAGAGACAGAGAGACAAGACAGAGAGAGAGAGAGACAGAGAGAGAGACAGAGAGAGAGACAGAGAGAGACAGAGAGACAGAGAGAGAGCGACAGAGAGAGAGAGACAGAGAGCGACAGAGAGAGAGAGAGACAGAGAGAGACAGAGAGAGACAGAGACAGAGAGAGAGACAGAGATACAGAGAGAGACAGAGACCTAAAGCCATAGGGACAGAGAGACAGTGAGAGAAACAGTGTGAGAGAGAGAGAGAGTCCTAAAGCCAGAGAGACAGAGAGACAGAGAGAGACATAGAGAGACAGAGAGAGAGACAGAAAGAGAGACAGAGAGAGAGACAGAGAGAGAGACAGAGATAGAGCGAGAGAGAGACAGAGAGAAACAGAGAGACAGAGAGAGATAGAGAAAGAGAGAAAGAGAGAGAGAGAGACAGAGACCTAAAGCCAGAGAGACAGACAGAGAGACAGAGACAAAGAGAGAGAGAGACAGAAACAGAGAGACAGAGAAAGACAGAGAGACTAAGAGAGACAGAGAGACTAAGAGAGACAGAGAGAGACAGTGAGAGAGAGAGAGAGAGAGAGAGAGAGAGACCTAAAGCCAGAGAGAGAGAGACAGAGAGAGACAGAGAGAGACAGAGAGAGACAGAGAGAGACAGAGAGAGAGAGTGAGAGAGAGAGAGATACCTAAAGCCAGACAGACAGAGAGACAGAGAGAGAGAGACAGAGACAGAGAGAGAGATAGAAGAGAGAAAGAGAGAGAGAGAGAGAGAGAGAGACAGAGACAGAGGCAGAGACAGAGACAGAGACAGAGACAGACAGTGAGAAGAGAGAGAGAGAGAGAGAGACAGACAGAGAGCGACAGAGACAGAGAGAGACAGAGAGAGACAGAGAGAGACAGAGACAGAGAGAGACAGACAGAGACCTAAAGCCAGAGAGACAGAGAGAGACAGAGAGAGACAGAAACATAGAGACAGAGGGAGACAGAGAGACAGAGAGAGCGAGAGAGAGAGAGAGAGAGAGAGAGAGAGAGAGAGAGAGAGAGAGAGAGAGAGAGAGAGAGAGAGAGAGAGAGAGAGAGAGAGAGACAGAGACAGAGAGAGACAGGTACAGAGACCTAAAGCCAGAGAGACAGAGAGAGACAGAGAGAGACAGAAACAGAGAGACACAGAGAGACACAGAGAGACAG
>NW_028160963.1:2500-18424 GCF_964263955.1 Coregonus lavaretus | reverse complement strand
CTCTCTCTCTCTCTCTCTCTCTCATCTCTCTCTCTCTCTCCTCTCTCTCTCTCTCTCTCTCTCTCTCTCTCTGTCTCTCCCTCTCTCTCTCTCTCTCTCTCTCTCTCTCTCTCTCTCTCTCTCTCTGTCTCTCTCTCTCTCTCTCTCTCTCTCTGTCTCTCTCTCTCTCTCTCTCTCTCTCTCTCTCTCTCTCCTCTCTCTCTCTCTCTCTCTCTCTCTCTCTCTCTCTCTCTCTCTCTCTCTCTCTCTCTCTCTCTCTCTCCTCAGATGGTCGAGTTGTAACGGTTACATCTTTAGTAACAGTATGGTCCTAGACCGTATCAACACACCCACCAACCCTCTCAAGATGAGTCTAATGGACGTCTCCAAGATCTTCTCTCTGCTTCAGCCCAAGGAAGAGGATGAGGAGGACAGTGAGCATGGCCAGGTACAACCAATGAGCTTTCAGTGCTTTGTAACTTAGCAACCTATCACTGGGACAGCATCAGTAGACTTGCACGGCATCAGACTCACTGGGAAGATTGTAAGGGGTTGACTTCCAAGTCTACATGGGTGTGACCTAACCAGGGTCATATTCATAAGGACACACCACAGCAAAAAGTTTACAAATGATGTCCAAAAGACAACGTAAACGAGCTTATCTTATTGAACAAGTTCAGATAGTACCTTTTCTTTTGTTTTGAGTGTGGTGAATACCACCCAGCAGAGCAGCCCAATAACACTGTCTATGGTACGTGGATGTATATACTGCTCTGTCCCCAGGCTCTGAACCAGGCGGTGAGCAGTGAGAGTGGTGGTGTTAGCTGAGCTGTTGTCTCAGGAGAGCTACAGAAGGAGTATCAACAGCAGAAGTGGCTGGGGGATCCCTGTTACCCCCCTACGGACCGCCGCAGCACATGGCCACCTGAGGTGTCTGGAACTGCTGCTGGAGCACGGAGCCGAGGTGAGATATGGTGATAGAATACCTTGGCCTAGCTTCTCCAACTGACGCCTACTCATTTACATTTTAGTCATTTAGCAGACGCTCTTATCCAGAGTGACTTACAGTTAGTGAATACATATTTTTTTTTTATACTGGCCCCCCGTGGGAATAGAACCCACAACCCTGGCGTTGCAAACGCCATGCTCTATCAACTGAGCTACATCCCTGCCGGACATTCCCTCCCCTAACCTGGACGACGCTGGGCCAATTGTGCGCCGCCCATGAATCTCCCGTTCGCGGCCGGCTGCGACAGAGCCTGGATTCGAACCAGGATCTCCTGACATGAACTAAAAAGCATGGTTTATTTTAGTCTGCAATTTTAGAGTTAAGGGTTGATCCAAACAACAGTCATTTGCTCTATGCTACTGTATAAACACGTTGTGACAACTGCTGATGTAAAAAGGGCTTTATAAATAAATGTGATTTAGCCTATTGATTAATTATTGTTTGGTGATTGATTGGTTTGCAGGTGGACAGTCTGGATGTGAAGGCCCAGACCCCTCTGTTTACAGCGGTCAGTGGTAAACACCTGGACTGTGTTGTGGTCTTACTAAAGGCTGGAGCCGACCCCAACGGCAGCCCGTACAACAACTGTTCCCCGGTGCTGACCGCCGCCCGCGAGGGAGACGTGGAGGTCCTCAGGGAGCTGCTTCAGTTCGGAGCCGAGGTCGACGTCGGCCCAAAGTCCTGAGTGGGCCTCCAACGCCACAGCCTGCAGGGGACCCCTGTACATATCCGCTGTATATGGACACCTGGACTGTTTTAAACTGCTGCTGCTCCATGGGGCTAATCCTAACTATAACTGTAAGTCAGAGAAGATGCTGGCCAGGATCAAGCAGCCCAAGACGGTGCTGGAGATGTGTCTGAGGTATGGCTGTGGAGTGGATACATACAGCTGCTCATAGACTTTGGGGCAGACGTGTATCTGCCCACGCTGATTATTGACAAGACCACCAAGCAGAACGAAGCCGTGGTGCTGCTGCTCAAAGAGAGAGGTGAGAACATCACACACACACTTGTTATACTTTTGTATTGTATTTGTTAAACAGTTGTTTCATATTTGTTAAACATTTGTTACAGATTCGTTACATTTGTTGCACATAAGTTATTAATTTGTTACATATGTGACTGTCACATATTCCGTCTGTTCTGTATCTCTAAGTGATTGATGGTTGTTAATGATGAGAACTTTGGAGCGTTTAACGAGAACCTTTCCTGTGTTTTTATGTCCAGTTTGTCCCAATACTCTGATGTCACTGACACGGCTTGCGATTTGGAGCTACCTCCCCATGGTTAACAAAATGGCGTCCATAGACCGCTTGGACATTCCCCAGATATTGAGGAACTACCTGAAACATCTCACCTGACCACTAACCCCTGACCTCTGAACTCTGTATGAAGATGATGTCACGATATGCTGCTATATGGCAGTGTCTCAATAGTCTAAAGTGGATTCCTCTGCTTCATCGCCAATGTTGTGAAAACATGTTAGGTGAAAGCAATATTGAGGAGGATTTCTGCAAAACTTAGACAAAAGTGCAACAATTTCATCCAGTCCTCTACTGTCTCTACTGAGTGCATCATGGGCTGCAAAGTCCAGTTTGTTCTGTTTTTATTGTAAGTGTGAATAATAATTATGCCAAATTTGCCTTTGAATAGCTGTAGAGGTTTTAATAGAATAAACATATTTATTTAACTTTATCTCTGTGATTGAATTCAGCAAATGTTTGGTAAATAAAATCATTGGAAATTGGTTGAAAGCTGCTGAAACTTTGGTGAAACTATGGTGAAGACACTGCCCTCTTCTGGACAGTAATATGAGTGCAGCCCACAGAGCTTCAGGAGAAGCCTTTTGTAAGTGTAAAACCATGAGTAACCACGAGATGTCACACTACCACTGTAAATGTATTCTCCGTCTATGAAATCACTGCTCATCTTTGGCAAGTAATCTTTAGTCAAGTTAAAAACAATGTCATTTATGGAATCTTGCTCGCATTATGCGTGACCTTGCTAATAGCTCAGTGACGCAGTGTTGTGGAGCGCTGAGACCCAGGTTCAAACCCAGTCAGTCACTGGAGCAGCAAACAGGGAGAAGATGCCTTATTTGAACATGATTAGTACACAGACAGGATATGACATCACATTACAGGATGAGGATGAGGATATCCTGTCGAACTTCCCATTGACCTTAGGACACAGTTCAGTATATAGAGGTTTTAATTTCAACAGAAGTACAGTTATATCAGATGTGGTTCAGTTTTTACAGAGAAATACAACATAATAATTCCCAGTGCTCTTTGATTACATCAAAATGTATAGACTTCTCGATGCTCCCCATTCACAGTTTCAGGATTTGAATAGGCATTACTTAGTTTCAGGGTTGTTTTTTTCCATTTCTGCAACAAATCAAAACAAACCTAATCTAAGGCCAAAGAGAAAATATATGTGACTGCTATTTGTACTGTACATGGTGATGACATTTCTGACTGACAGATAAAATAGAAGTCCAAAATCCCCCATTCTAGATGGCAATGTGAATGTACAATGAATAGCCTAGTAGCTCCAACAGAACTTGTTACTTGTCTTGTAATCTGTTTCTTTGATGTTTTCAGTATCCATACATTAGTACCCTGACTGTTCTGAAACCACATACTACTGTATAATCAACTAGAGAAAAGCAACAAGGATTTGTAATGATGACTGTGCGTACGTCCCAAATGGCACCCTATTCCCTGTATAGTGCACTACTTTTGATCAGGGCCCATAGGGAATACATAGGGAATAGGGTGCTATTTGGGACAAAGACAATATATCATATGTATAATGGCTGCTCCAGATTTCTCCTTCCTTTCAGCCCTAAATATAGACTCACCCGGCCAACAACAGAATCAAGGGCTTATACTGCCAATGTCTAAAACAACAACAAACATCTGATGTTAATATCAACATAATATACCATATTTAATTTAATAATATTTGTGATATTATTGGGAGGATATATAGCTCCTTCTACCAGCTTTCTTATTGGTTCAGCATAAATACATGCTTACACCATGAACAGTAGATTGCTCTCCTAATTGGTTTGCTGTTGCCATAGAAAATGACCTGTTTTACCTTGAATCTGTGATGCTGGAGTGGTATGATATTCTATAAATAGTCAGTGCATGGCAGAGAACTAACTGATAAAATTAACAAATGATTTATCAAAGTATAAACTAGAGTCCAGTGTTATGTTAATGTCTTGAACCTCCAATCAATGAATTATTGATTGATTGGTAGCATACCACAATCAAATGTTATAATGATATTATTATGGCATGTCAGTGGATTCATATTCTCTACTGTTGTCTGCCATGAATACATATAATCCCTTGAGAGAGTGAAACAGTATATTATGGCCTAGAGAAAACATAATATCCTTACATGGAATGAAACAGTGGAAGGTTGTAAAATAATGGCAAGCATGTTGGTTGTTAAAAGTAAGAGAAAACCAAATCTTCAAACAGTTCATCTCATGTGTCATGCAGTACTCTGGATGTTAGGGCCAATAGGGATCTGGTCAAAAGTAGTGCACTATATAGGGAATAGGGTGCCATTGGAGATGCAAACTAGAACTGAAACAACACTGTTGGCGGTCTCCAACGCAAAATACCAATATTGTAATATAATATATGATCTGTTGTTTATACAGTATGCACATTGAGGGAAAAAAGGGAGGGAAAAAAGTATTTGATCCCCTGCTGATTTTGTACGTTTGCCCACCGACAAAGACATGATCAGTCTATAATTTTAATGGTAGGTTTATTTGAACAGTGAGAGACAGAATAACAACAAAAAAATCAAGAAAAACGCATATCAAAAATGTTATAAATTGATTTGCATTTTAATGAGGGAAATAAGTATTTGACCCCTCTGCAAAACATGACTTAGTACTTTGTGGCAAAACCCTTGTTGGTAATCACAGAGGTCAGATGTTTCTTGTGGTTGGCCACCATGTTTGCACACATCTCAGGAGGGATTTTGTTCAACTCCTCTTTGCAGATCTTCTCCAAGTCATTAAGGTTTCGAGGCTGACGTTTGGCAACTCGAACCTTCAGCTCCCTCCACAGATTTTCTATGGGATTAAGGTCTGGAGACTGGCTAGGCCACTCCAGGACCTTAATGTGCTTCTTCTTGAGCCTCTCCTTTGTTGCCTTGGCCGTGTGTTTTGGGTCATTGTCATGCTGGAATACCCATCCACGACCCATTTTCAATGCTCTGGCTGAGGGAAGGAGGTTCTCACCCAAGATTTGACGGTACATGGCCCCGTCCATCGTCCCTTTGATGCGGTGAAGTCGTCCTGTCCCCTTAGCAGAAATACACCCCCAAAGCATAATGTTTCCACCTCCATGTTTGACGGTGGGGATGGTGTTCTTGGGGTCATAGGCAGCATTCCTCCTCCTCCAAACACAGCGAGTTGAGTTGATGCCAAAGAGCTCGATTTTGGTCTCATCTGACCACAACACTTTCACCCAGTTCTCCTCTGAATCATTCAGATGTTCATTGGCAAACTTCAGACGGGCCTGTATATGTGATTTCTTGAGCAGGGGGACCTTGCGGGCGCTGCAGGATTTCAGTCCTTCATGGCATAGTGTGTTACCAATTGTTTTCTTGGTGACTATGGTCCCAGCTGCCTTGAAATCATTGACAATATCCTCCCGTGTAGTTCTGGGCTGATTCCCCACCGTTCTCATGATCATTGCAACTCCACGAGGTGAGATTTTGCATGGAGCCCCAGGCCGAGGGAGATTGACAGTTATTTTGTGTTTCTTCCATTTGTGAATAATCGCACCAACTGTTGTCACCTTCTCACCAAGCTGCTTGGCGATGGTCTTGTAGCCCATTCCAGCCTTGTGTAGGTCTACAATCTTATCCCTGACATCCTTGGAGAGCTCTTTGGTCTTGGCCATGGTGGAGAGTTTGGAATCTGATTGATTGATTGCTTCTGTGGACAGGTGTCTTTTATACAGGTAACAAGCTGAGATTAGGAGCACTCCCTTTAAGAGTGTGCTCCTAATCTCAGCTCGTTACCTGATCTTTCTGATTGAGAGGGGGTCAAATACTTATTTCCCTCATTAAAATGCAAATCAATTTATAACATTTTTGACATGCGTTTTTCTGGATTTTGTTGTTGTTATTCTGTCTCTCACTGTTCAAATAAACCTACCATTAAAATTATAGACTGATCATTTCTTTGTCAGTGGGCAAAATCAGCAGGGGATCAAATACTTTTTTCCCTTACTGTAGCTAGCTGCTAGTCACAAGTAATATGATTGTTCTGTCTGTTTCCTCACCATTTTATGTCAGTTAGCTCTCTCTAAAATGTGGAAGTTGAACTGGAAAATAAAATACTGACTAACTATATAACTATATCACTATATAACTATATATTCATCTCCCACCATACTGTCCTTCTGTCAAACCCCCCATGTATTTCATTAGTACACTGAGGAGATCAATAGGAAAATGGATACAAATCTAAATGAAATGATTTAATCTACATTTAGTTTAAATAGTCTTAGGATTCGTCAGACAAAAAGAGTGAAATGTCCCTCATATTCAACAGATCCACATCGCCAATGCAATGGTGTGGTACTACAATAATAACACCTGGGGTTTGTTGTGGGGTAAATACACCAGTCAAGCACAACAACCTACGCTCCCATGGAAACAGCTTGACCTCCTATCCTGGAATACACACTGCATATGTCTCTGTTTCACTGTTGTTTCCATGTGAGCGGAGATTGCTGTGCTTGACTGGTGTATTTAGTGAGAGTGATATTAAGAGTGATATTCAGTTTGGCTCCCAGGCTACTGCCCTTCATGTTTCTGTCTTGCCGGTTTCTCTAACACTGGGAATCCCCACTCACAGGCACAGAGGTTACATCCCCAATGGCACCCTATTCCCTATATAGTGCACTACTTTTGACCAGAGCCCTATAGGGAATTGGTTGCCATTTGGGACGGCCCAGAGAGACGAGAAGTCATACACTGGAGGGGGAAAGAGAATACATGACTGATTCATCGCTGCTGCATGAGACATGGAATAAATCCAGTAATCACCTTTGGGACGCTGGAAGGCACTGTTAGGGCATCTCTGTAAGATAGCATCTCTGTTAGGACATCTCTGTTAAATAGCATCTCTGTTAAATAGCATCTCTGTTAGGACATCTCTGTTAAATAGCATCTCTGTTAGGACATCTCTGTTAAATAGCATCTCTGTTAGGACATCTCTGTTAAATAGCATCTCTGTTAGGACATCTCTGTTAAATAGCATCTCTGTTAAATAGCATCTCTGTTAGGGCATCGCTGTTAGATAGCATCACTGTTAGATGGCATCACTGTTAGATGGCATCACTCTTAGATGGCATCTCTGTTAGATGGCATCACTGTTAGATAGCATCTCTGTTAGATAGCATCTCTGTTAGATAGCATCTCTGTTAGACAGCATCTCTGTTAGATAGCATCTCTGTTAGATAACATCTCTGTTAGATAACATCTCTGTTAGGGCACAGTTAGGGTGCGTCCCAAATGGCACGCTATTCCCTACTTTTGACCAGAGCCCTATGGGGACTGTTCAAAAGTAGTGCACTGTATACGGTATAGGGTGCCATTTGGGATGCATCCTTAGATAGCATCTTTGTTAGGGCACGGTTAGATCAGAGATAGCATCCCTGTCTGTCTCTGTTTCTGCTTCTACATTGGAACGGGCTTGGGGCTATATGAAGATATCTTACCGTAAATATGGAACATTTACTAGTACGATGGATTATTGGATTTTCCAAGTACCCTCATGTATGTAACATATGGTATATCTACTACTGTACATTAGGGCTCTGGTGGGGCTGGAATGGGGGAGGGGGAAGGGATATTCTCTGCTGGACCTGAGGTTGTAGACTAGCCATGTTGCCAGATCTGTTCCGCTTCAGCTAACTCCTGTGTTATAATAGCAGATGAAGCAGAAACCAATCTGGCAACCTGACTAGTAAAGTTGTAAAATCTACTGCAGGGGGTGACCAACCATCCTTGCAGGCTTTTGTTTCAGCCCTGCTCTAACACACCTGATTCAAGATAATCAAGGTCTTGGGGACCAGCTGATTAGTTGAGTCTGGTGTGTTAGAGTAGGGTTGGAATAAAATCCTGCGGGAGGGTATCTCTCGAGAAGGAGGGTATCTCTTCAGGAGGAGGCTATCTCTCCAGGAGGAGGATATCTCTCCAGAAGGAAGGTATCTTTCCAGGAGGGGGGTTGGCCACCACTGATCTAAAGCAATCATTCTAGGAACACTTTCTAGAGATACCAGAAATCCAATCATACTTTTATTCACTTTTGTTTTACTGAAATAAAAACATAAATTACACACCATACAAATAAAATCAAAATTATTTTTCTTCAATCATTAATTAATTTAGGGCCTATGAGAAGGCAAACAAATGACATAAAACTATATAATAATTGTTTTATATCACACTGTCGTGAGTATTGGAGATACAGTGATAAATCACATGGCACACGTTGTCATACTGTAGTTGATTTCCATCAACTGGTATCATCTGATATAAAATGTGTTTCTGTATTTATGTCTAAGTATGAACATCGCTTACATATAATAATTAATATGACAGAGTTGATAATTAATATGACAGATTTGATCATTAATATGGCAGATTTGATCATTAATATTACAGATTTGATGCACTTAAATTCAAACTTTGAAACAGCAAAACCAAAGACCTATAAACAGAGACATGTAGTGGTTATTTCTCTCTAGTTTACAACATTCTCCCCCTAAAAAAAACATTTACATTTTAGTAATTTAACAGACGTGCTTATCCAGAGCGACTTACAGTAGTGAGTGCATACATTTTCGTACTGGTCCCCCATGGGAATCAAACCCACAGCCCTAGCGTTGCAAGCTCCATGCTCTACCAACTGAGCCACATCAGAACTTGAACTGAAAGCTGACCGCAGTTGATATCAGTGGAGCTGCTGAGGGGAGGACGGCTCATAATCATGGAACGGTATCAACCACATATAAACCACGTGTTTGATGTGTTTGATACCATTCCATTGACTCCATTCCAGCCATTATTATGAGCCGTCCTCCCCTCAGCAGCCTCCACTGGTTGATACCATCCCCGTTAGTGCAGTATTCTTACTTATGTCGAAACCAAGTGCACACACAACACTGTATGGTTGGCTGTGCTTTTATCAACAGATGGAGATTAAACAAAGCTATAAAAAACCTATTTGCTTCATTGTGAATGTTAATTATTCAACAGCTGAATCTGTCATATCATTTTGTGATTTTGTGATTTCTGTCAAGGAATCAGATGACAGGTGTTAGTCCAATCAGACAGACAGGTGAGACAGACAGGCATTCTACCTGTCTACAGCTCACTTCTCAGACAGACAGGTGAGACAGACAGGCATTCTACCTGTCTACAGCTCACTACTCAGTACTGCTTCATCTGATTTGTCTGTTTTAACTGGTTCAACTGCTTTAAAACCCAAAACCCAGCCTCTATGGTTAGACGCGATGATATTACCCTGTCAACTGTGTTTGGTGCGTAGTAGAAAATGTAAATGTTGTATTAATGTTACGGCTATTGATTACTTCCCTGACCTGCCGTAACATCATGGATAATGGCAGATATCCAACTAGATGAACCTCATTAAACAAAAACATAGTCAGAGAGAAGCGAGGGAACAGAGAGAGAGAACAGAAAGAGAGAGAGGGAACAGAGAGAGGGAGAGAGAACAGAGAGCGCGAGAGAACAAAGAGAGAGGGAGGGAACAGAGAGAGATGATGGAACAGAGAGAGAGGGAGGGAACAGAGAGAGGGGGAGGGAACAGAGAGAGGGGGAGGGAACAGAGAGAGGGGGAGGGAACAGAGAGAGAGGGAGGGAACAGAGAGAGATGATGGAACAGAGAGAGAGGGAGGGTACAGAGAGAGGGGGAGGGAACAGAGAGAGGGGGAGGGAACAGAGAGAGGGGGAGGGAACAGAGAGAGGGGGAGGGAACAGAGAGAGAGGGATGGAACAGAGAGAGAGGGAGGGAACAGAGAGAGAGGGAGGGAACAGAGAGAGAGGGAGGGAACAGAGAGAGAGGGATGGAACAGAGAGAGAGGGAGGGAACAGAGAGAGAGGGATGGAACAGAGAGAGAGGGATGGAACAGAGAGAGAGGGAGGGAACAGAGAGAGAGGGAGGGAACAGAGAGAGAGGGAGGGAACAGAGAGAGAGGGATGGAACAGAGAGAGAGGGAGGGAACAGAGAGAGAGAGGGAAAGGAGAGAGAGGGAGGGAACAGAGAGGGAGGGAACAGAAAGAGAGGGAGGGAACAGAGAGAGAGAGGGAAAGGAGAGAGAGGGAGGGAACAGAGAGGGAGGGAACAGAAAGAGAGGGAGGGACAGAGAGAGAGAGAGAGAGAGAGGGAGAGAGAGAGAGAGAGAGAGAGAGAGAGAGAGAGAGAGAGAGAGAGAGAGAGAGAGAGAGAGAGAGAGAGAGAGAGAGAGAGAGAGAGAGAGAGAGAGAGAGAGAGACAGGTGATGCTGACAACAGAACTTCTGAGAAACATCAGAACTGGCCAACAGCTCTCCTGTCAGTCAAAGTGGCACCCTACCCCACTATATAGGGAATATGATGCCTTTTCAGCCTCAGCCTCATTGTTCCAGTGCCCCTCAGGCCATCCTCACAACAACATAATCCTCACATCAACACAACAGAACACCTGTCATCTACACAATCATACTGTACACAAGGTAGGTGGACTCACTAGTTCTGGTAAAGGAACATTAAATATGCTTACTTCAAATATGGAAAAAAGACGGAGCCTGAAAATAACAAAATAAAAGCTATCTCCATGAATCCAGGACATTCAGATGGCGATGGTGGGGTTAAGGGGTGTAGAAGCAGATTCCAGGACAGTTCAGTTTGGAACAGTAGCGTCTACTGGAGAAGAGGAGCATTGGAACTTAGAACTAAGAACAGTGGAACTAGAATAAAGTGAAGAAGTTATAATCCATAGTTCTCCAGTCTTCTGGGTGACAACTCACAATGAAACTCACAAATAAACATCATTGGTCTTTCTTCCAGTAGTTCTTTTTTTGTCTTCAATTCTTTTTCACAGGACAACGACGTAATCCTCCAAACATTTTAGATTGAGTGTTTCTCAGAAAAAATATACGGTCCTTGGAAAGAGTCTGTTTCTCTATTTCTTAAAAGGTGTTAATCTAGTAAAATTGTTGTGCCAGAAAGGAGCCTGGCCTCGTTTGGATTGACTGAATTCAAAAACCTCTGCATGTGCCAAGTCCTCTGTTAGGTCATACTGTCCCAGAGGTAGGGGGTCCTGGGGAGGGGGGGTAGGAGGAGGCACGCACCTGTTCACACCTGGAAGGCAGGTGCAGAGTAGGGGGCAGGAAGGAGAGAGCAGAGTAGAGGGCAGGAAGGAGAGAGCAGAGTAGAGGCCAGGAAGGAGATAGCAGAGTAGAGGGCAGGAAGGAGAGAGCACAGTAGAGGGCAGGAAGGAGAGAGCAGAGTAGAGGGCAGGAAGGAGAGAGCAGAGTAGAGGGCAGGAAGGTAATAGCAGAGTAGAGGGCAGGAAAGAGAGAGCAGAGTAGAGGGCAGGAAGGAGAGAGCAGAGTAGAGGCCAGGAAGGTGAGAGCAGAGTAGGGGGCAGGAAGGTAGGATCAGAGTAGAGGGCAGGAAGGTAGGATCAGAGTAGAGGGCAGGAAGGAGAGAACAGAGTAGAAGGCAGGAAGGAAAGAACAGAGTAGAGGGCAGGAAGGAGAGAGCAGAGTAGAAGGCAGGAAGGAAAGAACAGAGTAGAGGGCAGGAAGGAGAGAGCAGAGTAGAGGCAGAGGCAGAGGCAGAGAGCAGAAGCCAAGGGGTGGAGAGGTGGATAGCCAGAGAAACATGGTCAGTATTGGATCAGAAACAGAACATTGTACACAATATCTAGTCATGCTTTCACAACAAACAGGCAACTAGAACTATGTACTACATTAATCATCACTGTGTTATTATTCTAGCATATAATATTAGACAGATATGACATATGATCATATGATGATGCTGGAGGATGGAAAAGATAAAACTCTGCTCTAGTAATGACACAAGGGAGAACTAGAGATGCTATTCAAACAATCCCTGAATCAGACAAACACGAGGACCCGGAGAAATAACATTCTTCCAGCACAAATATGAAATCAGGCGTTTCCATTGACGAAGGAGAGTGTTATTCCATCTTTGCTGATTACGTGTTTGATTGAATAGCACCCTAAGACTACGGAAAATAAGAGCGATCAAAATAAATGTATAAGAACAGAAAGCTGTTGGACTACAATCTATGAGCATTACAACAACTACTCCACAGCCAATATCAAACTGTGAATAATCAATGTTTAATGATGGAAAATTTAAAAGTTGCCATGGCATCTTGAAAAACACAGAGTCCTTCTTCGTGTTTTTAACTGACTATAGACACTGTTTCTCTATGGAGATCTTGGAGAGCCTTGAGAGGTAATAAAGATAGAATATACTATATATCAACATGCTCCAATGCCATTGGTAAGTATAGTAGTTCTGATTTCTTATCAGTTGCCATGGCATCTTGTTGCATTATCTCTACAGTAAACAAAACTCTAATGAATGATATACCTTTATCATTTTCAAACCATGTCCATAAAACAAGGCCCTCTTTCTCAAGATGATATCTAACAATGAATCTGAAAATTCAAGAGCAGTACTTCACCTTGTGCCAACCATGTAACACACACACAGTTACTGTCAACCCACGATGTAACACACACACACAGAACATTACACTAATGTGACACACCAAACCAAACACAGAACGACCCAGCTCTGACACACATCTAGGGCTGTATTCGAACAAACCTAACCCAGTGGTAAATCTTAGTGCTGGTGGTAACACTATAGGTCCTGTGGGTCTATTTGTACTCTTTTCACAGCCGGAATTATGAGTGCAATAGCTGGCGGTGGTGCGAAAGGGCTGGGTTTTGAAGAATAAACAACCTGTAGGTGTGACTAGGGCTTGGCCACTCACTGGTCAATCCATGCGTTCCATGGCTTAGTCTAATACTGCATGCGTTTGTCTCAAGTTCTGTAGGTTATTGATGGTCTTTGCGTTGTCATCAACTCCGGTTATTGATGGTCTTTGCGTTGTCATCAACTCCAATTCAGCTGGGAACACGGAATATTTTCCTCCTAGTCCATAGTTAATTGATACTACAGTTTATAGTATATTGATACTACAGTTTATAGTATATTGATACTACAGTTGATAGTATATTGATACTACAGTTGATAGTATATTGATACTACAGTTTATTAAATAGCATAGGTTACAATAACTTAATAGCAACAGTAAATAACAAACATCCAGTGTTGGCAGTCAACATTGTTGTAATTGGCTTCAACAAACCTAGCCTTTATGCAATGCACTTCTCCTCAAGTAAAACATTATAGGCTCCCGTAAATTGTATTGTATGTTGTGAGGCACGTTGTCAATAAGCCAGATATAGCCTAGGACTACCGCTGATACTGCATTATAGGACTGAACAATTTAAAGAAGTTTGGAGGCGCTCGTCTCTGGTAACCGGATGAGAGGCGCTCTTTGGAGATGGGGACGGATACTTGAACAAGCAAAATGAAGCATGCAGGTAGGCAAATGTGTGTACGTTTTAGGATGTGCAGTATATTTTCAATTCAAGGCACTCTGACGAACAGACCATTTAAACACCTTTTATGGATAGGCTACTTTACAAGGCCAGGATAAAAAAAGAAAGGACGCATTGCTGTTGAACCAGCCTTCGTAGCCTAGGCCTAGGGTAAGGGCAGCCTATGGAGGGCTTGATATCAAACGGAAAATAAGCTATCTGTTTTTTTAAATAACAACAACATTTCTAAATAGGATGGGGTCAGAAGCATGATATCATAAATCGCTTCTCTCGTTCCACGGCACTGTGTGCACACGTAGGCCTAAATGTCTTTACGCATTAACATTCGCACATCTATACAAAATACTAGGATTCTGTTGATTGTATCGTTGCCTATGTGCGAGGCAGATTCTCAAAAATATCTGCCACTGTTATGCATTATAGGAGGACTGAATAGTTTGGAGGAGCGCGTCTTTGGTAATCAGACGAGGGGCGCTCCTTGAGAATGGGGATGGGCAGCCTACTGAACAAGCTAAATGAAGTATGCAGGTATGTGAATTGTTTATAATAAAAAAGCATGAGGGCAAAAACCTCTGAAATACTTCAAAGCACTCTCAGTAGACCATTTACAACCCCTTTATTCATAGGCTACTTGGCTAATGGCCAGGATAAACAGACGCACCAATGCAATGCTTCTAAACCAGCCTTAATTAAAGGGAGGGTAGGCTATGCTTGGGTTTTAATCAAATTAAACAAAATGGGGGGGGAATCAATAGTTTTTTATGCTTCTAAATACGAGATTCACCGGCACAAATGGCACATCTCTCTTCCATAGGCAATTTCATTCCAATAGAGCCCTTAGACTGAGGAATGGGCCATCTTAACATTAGAAACAACATTCACAGAGAGACCACACACATCTGGTATGATGTGTCTAACGGTACAAAACACACATCACATCAACAATGGCAAACAACACACATCCAACTGGCATTCTATACACCTTCTGCATTTTCACTTAATGAAAAGTATTATTGAATATTCACCATGCATAAATCCCTCTGTCTTTTCATTGGTGTTTAGTAGTCGTTAGATTCACAAGTCTCTTCTGGAAAATTATGTGTGACTAGATTTTACGCTTTTGGAACGGTTGTAAATCGATTTGTAAACAGAAAGGGAAGATCAGGTCACACATTGTGAGAGGCATAGGTAAAGGTGTGTGTGTAAGGCTTGGTAAGTTAACAGCGATGAGAAGACAGAGTGTCAGAGAGAAGAGAGAGAAAGAAAGAAACAAAGGTAAATCACCTGGTATCTTCGTGATGTCTCACCTTTCTGTTTAGCTACCTTCCTCACAGTCAGGGCTGCCTGATGCTTCTGGTACTCTGAGATCTCAAACCCTGTGAAACATACAAGCTCTATGTTACAGTTTTTTACAATCACTTTGGCACTAATTTCAGAACCTTGACGTCATTTTTCAAAACTCTAGACACAAAACTCACAACCAATGATCAAAATGCACATTTTTCAAAACTCTAACACTTTTTTCAATTGCTTGGATACAATACACATAAAACTAAGATCATTTGTTCATTTAACAAAAGTCACCTGTTCAATATGACACAACTTAACATCAAAGTACTACTATTTCAAAAGGCAATTCACACATTACATTTCAGATGAGTGTCTATTCATTTCATTACAATTATCCAACTATCAATTGATACAACTGCTCAAAATGATAAGTAACTGTTGCATTGCTCTTAATGCATAGTTGTATGGAAACAGACAAACAATATTCCATGTTTAGATCATGAAAGTTTCAAAGTAACGAGATTCATTGTCACCAATTAGCGTGGAGCATGAACCAATTAGACTACATTATCTATGGATGTAATATTTCATCATCATTCTTTATCAGACACCATTTCTATGGTACCCTTGTAACCTTCCTTGATGAGCTCGATCAGGCCTGTAGAGCTGGTGGCGTGACCTATGTCATTGTGTGGGATAATGTCAGGTTCCACCATGCTCATATGGTGCAAGCATGGTTTCAGGCCCATGCACAATTTACCACCCTGTATTTACCCCCATACTCTCCTTTCCTTAACCCGATTGAGGAATTTTTCTCCACATGGAGATGGAAGGTTTATGATAGGCGCCCTCATAAACAAGTCACTCTTCTCCAGGCCATGGATGACGCATGCAATGACATCACGGCAGACCAGT
>NW_028160964.1:0-28644 GCF_964263955.1 Coregonus lavaretus | reverse complement strand
CCAGATGTTTCCAGAAATCCTGGTTGGAGGTTCTGGATTTACTGCTTATTCTCTCAGGATTCCGGGAATCCTCCAACCGGGATTTAGGGAAAACCAGGGATTTTATTGAAAGTTCCCGGCACTTCATTGCCGTTCACTCTGCAGTCTGCATAGTCAGATAAATGCAACAAGATGTTGGTGACAACAATGCTGCTTTTGACAAGCGCTCTATAATTACACTATTAGTTTTTATCTTACTGTCTGGTAACTACTGTGTGCTAGTTTGTTTTTTCTTAGCAAGCTGTGGCTAAAATAAATTGTGTTAGCCGGTAATGCTAATCACTATTTAGCTGGCTAACATTAGCTAGCTTGCTAAATGTACTAAGAGTCAGAGCAAACGCAGCTAGCTAGCTAATACAGCCTGGTACCAGTGCTGGTGTTTGGCCTAGATAAACATGTTGTTTGTGCAACGGTATATTCTAAATATGTGTGGAAATAGCATGAATATGTTAGCTAGCTAGTTAGCTACATTAGGTAAGAAAACAGGACACACTCTTTTCACGCCACTTCGATACAGCTACGACTGGAAGATACTTTTTTGTAACAGGTTAGGAAAATTTACACAGCAGGTTAGGAGAATTAGGTTAAGGTTAGGATAAGGGTTAGTGAAAATGCTCTCCTAACCTGCTACAAAAATCACTTCCTGTCGTAGCTGTATTGAAGTGGCGTGAAAATAGTGTTTCTCATTTTACATTTTTAGTCATTTAGCAGACGCTCTTATCCAGAGCGACTTACAGTTAGTGAGTGCATACATTATTTTATTTTTAATACTGGCCCCCCATGGGAATCGAACCCACAACCCTGGCGTTGCAAAAGCCATGCTCTACCAACTGAGCTACATCCCTGCCGGCCATTCCCTCCCCTACCCTGGACGACGCTGGGCCAATTGTGCGCCGCCCCATGGGTATCCCGGTCGCGGCCAGCTACGACAGAGCCTGGATTCGAACCAGGATCTCTAGTGGCACAGCTAGCACTGCAATGCAGTGCCTTAGACCACTGCGCCACTCGGGAGGTTAGAAAACAGACAGAGCTTGGTTTCTCGTAAGAAAACATGTAATGTAACATCTAATTAGGTTCCCCTGGAAACACTGACCAACACTTTGGTTCCAACCCTGTCAATAATTCCTCCCTTGTTTATTCATTCGTTGTCATGTCAACAATGTATTCAAAGTGCTGCCCACTATACAGTGGCGGCTCCTGAAAAAATTCTCAGGGGGGGCAATTTTTCTGATGATTTAGGTGACCTACATACATTTTTAAAAAGATATGTCCAGCAACAACATGAAGACAGGGGCAGCATATAAGTCAATACCAGAAGCATTTATTGACTGATCTCAAAAGTGTTGGCTTACAAAATCAAAATAAGTTATCACAGTAAAAATAATCAAGGGTGTTCTTTCACATTCCTCAACACTGCATAAACAATATGCATTTCCATAAACAAATGAAATATCAGCTGAAAATACAGCATCTTGGTATTTGTTCAGATTGCAGGATCAACAAGAGCTTTTACCACATTTTTTGCCTCATGGTTGAATTGGAAATATGTGCACCTGAGCATAATTCACAACAAGCAAGCAGGAGCTTTTGATAGAGGCTACTGAAAACATTGATGCAAGTTATTGGTAATAAGACATTTTTATAGACTTCCATATTCTGCCCTCTTGTATAGATTTGTGAAAATGAACAGTGATAGACATTTTGCCTGAAAACAGAATTTGAAAGTAATTTCTAGAAAAGGTAAACACAGCTATCTGTATGGCTTTGTAAAAATAAACAACCATATTCTGGCCAATTGTATAGATTTGTAAATATGAACAACCATATTCTGGCCAATTGTATAGATTTGTAAAAATGAACATGAACAGATTTTTTTTTTGTTTACTTAAAAAAAAATGAAAAATAACTATTTTAAACAACATCAACTGTGAACTGATTTGGGCGTGTGTGTGTTAAAGAGACAGACAGGGAGGGACAAAGAGAGAGAGAGGCTACATTACTTGTACTGAAACTGTTCTCTTCTCTGTTTCAATACAGCAAAGCGTTCAATGACTTTCTCATTGAAATCAGGCATGCTGAGGACTAGTTCCCTCTCCATGGAAAGCATGGCCAGTGCATTCAGACGTTCCTGGCCCATTGAATTTCGCAGGAATGTCTTAACTCGTGTCAAAGTTGAGAAACATCTCTCAGCTTCAGCTGTTGTCATGGGAGTAGTTATGAGGATGTTCAACAGAGTCACAGTCTCAGAGAACGTCTCCTGGAGGTTGTAGCTCATGAGAACCTGGTACAGTGCCAGTGCACCACAGCAGCCCTTGAATTCAGGATTCTCATAGATCAGAGATAGTTCTGTCTTGAGCTTTGCCTTGCTCAGCATGGGGTATGCATTCACAGTGGCATTCAGAGCCTCATCAGGAAATGAATGGCAGTACCTTTCAAACATGTCTGCTTGCAGTAAGGTAGCACTCACAAGGTGGCCAGAGAAAGAGAACCTTTCTTTGGTGTGATCCAGGATGGTGTTGCAGACCTCTTCAGACAGCCTCTGCTTCTCCTCTTCTCTCAAAGCTGTTCTGGGTCTTTTGGCTCCTGTTGCTTCTTGCAGCTGCTGTTGAGAGGAGTCCCTGAAGGCAAACAGACCAAAGTGTTTGTTGGCTTTGTACAGTATTGTTGTCTATGTGATGCACAGGTATATGCAATGTATCCATGTATAGTACAAATACTTCAGTTCCACTTAAAATGGGCAGGGATGCATAAAGTCTTTAGTGTTTAAGTTAGCCTTTGTGTCTCACATAGCCTGGATGTTCAGCACAGTATACAGTGGTGCTCATAAGCTTATGATCCCATGCTAAAGTTGACTAAAAAGAGGAATAAAAAAGAAAAGAAAATTGGTGTCCTTAAAGGTTGGATTTTCCAACTTTTTTAATTAAGTCATTAAGATCAATTTCCAAAAGATGATTTTTTTATTTTTTTATTCCTCTTTTTAGTCAACTTTAGAATGTGTTCATACACTTATGAGCACCACTGTACAGTACACATAGTATATAAAATAAGCTAGATTACACCACTGGCCATATATAATGAGAATAATGTAATTTCAAACACAAATGCAGTCTCCTTTCATGCATACATTTTCAAATAAAGCTCTGCTTTGAGAAAGATCGAATGATATTGTTTAATCTTACCTTATGGCCTGCACACTGCTTGTGAAGCTGTCGAGGGCACGTTTGATAAAGACAGCATCGATGTCCTTCTTCTGTAGCTTCTGGTACAGAATGTCGACGTGGGGCATGATTTTGTGAAAAAGCCGCAGGAAAAAAATAAAATCTTCATCATGTAGCATCCTCACGTAGCCAGATGCCTCTCTCACGGTGGGCTGGTCAAATGAACCCAATGAACCCGTCCGAATGGCTTCAAAACATTTTATGAGGTCGTCTCGATTCTCGTAGACAGTGTTCACGACTCTGCTTAGTAGAAACCTGTTGAATTATTAAATTTGGTCTGGGAGGTCCTAATTGTTTCGTTGCCAATTTATCTTGATTTGTTCGCCGACAAAAAGGAACTTCATTCAAAGAGACAATCGAGTTGCACTGAAGGCTAGCCATTTTGACAGTAGTAGTGAATTGATTGATGAGGCTACCCGCTCTTTTCTTAGTTACGTTCATGGTTATGTTACGTATGACGAAAGCGCGTAAGTGCAAGCCCTCAGAAACCCATAGAGATTGTATTGAAAGCTCTGATATTTGAAAAAAATAGATTTTACATTAGAGGCTATGAGAGACTTCTGGGCGATTTTCAACCTGACTGAAATCGCCCCAAAACGGGCGGGGACATTTGAAGCACGACTTTAGCCTGATTGGACATTTAGTGGCAGATCAGACGTCTAGATTAGAACACTGATAACTACTGTTGCCGTGATATAATTGATTAGAAAAAAAATCCCTTCCTTTTCCCGTTTGGCAGTGCGTCGCCCATATCGCCCTAATGAACACACCGCCCCTGCCACTATATTCCAACTATAGAAGTGGAATAATCATTCTATTTCCATGATTCCAACAGCTCACCATTGAACTAGGCCTAGGTGTTTTGCCCATATCATGCAACCCTGTGTGGCACAGTGTGGAAACTGGAATTGATAACAAAATAAAATGGATGAAAATGCTGAATTGTGGGAGGTTTGAAGTTAGATTGAACAGTATAAAACAATCAGAATGGAGAAAGCCACATTGAAATCACTTAGAATGTATGTGTTGCCAACCTAGGGTCATGAACTACTCATAAAGTAAAATACTGTCAAAAATGTGAAAAATATTGTGATATGATATTTTGGCCATATAGCCCATGACGAGGGCCAGTGGAGGCAGCAGTCCAGCTCTCCTCTCCCGCTCTGCACTAACCCCACGTGGGCTGGTCACATGGAGCGTGGTGGTGGTGCTGGCCTGGCCATGGAGCACCCTGAGCACAATGTGTGTGAGAGAGAGAGAGAGAGAGCGAGAGAGAGAGAGAGGGGAAGAGAGGGGAAGAGAGAGGGAGAGGAGGAAAGAGAGACAGGGGATGAAAGGGGAGTAAAGGGGGAGAGGGGATATATAGAGGGACGAGGGTGGGAGGGAGAGAGAGGGATGAGGGAGGGTAGAGCATGGTGCTTGCAACGCCAGGATTGTGTGTTCGATTCCCATGGGGGACAGAGAGGGGGAGGAGAGTGTTACTGAGCCTGAGTGTAGAGTAGGGCTTGGGTACATTGGTGACCCAGGTCTATAGAGCTTCAACTACACAGTAGATAAACCACCAGCCATGCCAGAGTAGAGCTTCAACTACACAGTAGATAAACCACCAGCCAGAGTAGAGCCTCAACTACACAGTAGATAAACCACCAGCCAGAGTAGAGCTTCAACTACACAGTAGATAAACCACCAGCCAGAGTAGAGCCTCAACTACACAGTAGATAAACCACCAGCCAGAGTAGAGCCTCAACTACACAGTAGATAAACCACCAGCCAGAGTAGAGCTTCAACTACACAGTAGATAAACCACCAGCCAGAGTAGAGCCTCAACTACACAGTAGATAAACCACCAGCCAGACTAGAGCCTCAACTACACAGTAGATAAACCACCAGCCAGACTAGAGCCTCAACTACACAGTAGATAAACCACCAGCCATGCCAGAGTAGAGCTTCAACTACACAGTAGATAAACCACCAGCCAGACTAGAGCCTCAACTACACAGTAGATAAACCACCAGCCAGACTAGAGCCTCAACTACACAGTAGATAAACCACCAGCCATGCCAGAGTAGAGCCTCAACTACACAGTAGATAAACCACCAGCCAGACTAGAGCCTCAACTACACAGTAGATAAACCACCAGCCATGCAAGACTAGAGCCTCAACTACACAGTAGATAAACCACCAGCCATGCCAGACTAGAGCCTCAACTACACAGTAGATAAACCACCAGCCAGACTAGAGCCTCAACTACACAGTAGATAAACCACCAGCCATGCCAGAGTAGAGCCTCAACTACACAGTAGATAAACCACCAGCCATGCCAGAGTAGAGCCTCAACTACACAGTAGATAAACCACCAGCCAGACTAGAGCCTCAACTACACAGTAGATAAACCACCAGCCATGCCAGACTAGAGCCTCAACTACACAGTAGATAAACCACCAGCCATGCCAGAGTAGAGCCTCAACTACACAGTAGATAAACCACCAGCCATGCCAGAGTAGAGCCTCAACTACACAGTAGATAAACCACCAGCCATGCCAGAGTAGAGCCTCAACTACACAGTAGATAAACCACCAGCCAGACTAGAGCCTCAACTACACAGTAGATAAACCACCAGCCAGACTAGAGCCTCAACTACACAGTAGATAAACCACCAGCCAGACTAGAGCCTCAACTACACAGTAGATAAACCACCAGCCAGACTAGAGCCTCAACTACACAGTAGATAAACCACCAGCCAGAGTAGAGCCTCAACTACACAGTAGATAAACCACCAGCCATGCCAGAGTAGAGCCTCAACTACACAGTAGATAAACCACCAGCCAGACTAGAGCCTCAACTATACAGTAGATAAACCACCAGCCATGCCAGAGTAGAGCCTCAACTACACAGTAGATAAACCACCAGCCATGCCAGAGTAGAGCCTCAACTACACAGTAGATAAACCACCAGCCAGACTAGAGCCTCAACTACACAGTAGATAAACCACCAGCCATGCCAGAGTAGAGCCTCAACTACACAGTAGATAAACCACCAGCCATGCCAGAGTAGAGCCTCAACTACACAGTAGATAAACCACCAGCCAGACTAGAGCCTCAACTACACAGTAGATAAACCACCAGCCATGCCAGAGTAGAGCCTCAACTACACAGTAGATAAACCACCAGCCATGCCAGAGTAGAGCCTCAACTACACAGTAGATAAACCACCAGCCAGACTAGAGCCTCAACTACACAGTAGATAAACCACCAGCCAGACTAGAGCCTCAACTACACAGTAGATAAACCACCAGCCAGACTAGAGCCTCAACTACACAGTAGATAAACCACCAGCCATGCCAGAGTAGAGCCTCAACTACACAGTAGATAAACCACCAGCCAGACTAGAGCCTCAACTATACAGTAGATAAACCACCAGCCATGCCAGAGTAGAGCCTCAACTACACAGTAGATAAACCACCAGCCATGCCAGAGTAGAGCCTCAACTACACAGTAGATAAACCACCAGCCAGACTAGAGCCTCAACTACACAGTAGATAAACCACCAGCCATGCCAGAGTAGAGCCTCAACTACACAGTAGATAAACCACCAGCCATGCCAGAGTAGAGCCTCAACTACACAGTAGATAAACCACCAGCCAGACTAGAGCCTCAACTACACAGTAGATAAACCACCAGCCATGCCAGAGTAGAGCCTCAACTACACAGTAGATAAACCACCAGCCATGCCAGAGTAGAGCCTCAACTACACAGTAGATAAACCACCAGCCAGACTAGAGCCTCAACTACACAGTAGATAAACCACCAGCCAGACTAGAGCCTCAACTACACAGTAGATAAACCACCAGCCAGACTAGAGCCTCAACTACACAGTAGATAAACCACCAGCCAGACTAGAGCCTCAACTATACAGTAGATAAACCACCAGCCATGCCAGAGTAGAGCTTCAACTATACAGTAGATAAACCTGTCTGTCCTGTCCGTGGTTGGTTGTTAGCCAGTGGGCCCGGTGGCCAGGCAGCCTCATGTGTTCACAATAATCATCCTGACTGTTTAACAATAGAACACCATCTTTCATTAGCAGGACACACAGATCAATCCTTTCCATATTTTCAGTGCGGCTGGTCTGTCTCTGGCTCGTCATGGTGTATCGGTCCAGTGCGGCTGGTCTGTCTCTGGCTCGTCATGGTGTATCGGTCCAGTGCGGCTGGTCTGTCTCTGGCTCGTCATGGTGTATCGGTCCAGTGCTAGGCTGGTCTGTCTCTGGCTCGTCATGGTGTATCGGTCCAGTGCTAGGCTGGTCTGTCTCTGGCTCGTCATGGTGTATCGGTCCAGTGCGGCTGGTCTGTCTCTGGCTCGTCATGGTGTATCGGTCCAGTGCGGCTGGTCTGTCTCTGGCTCGTCATGGTGTATCGGTCCAGTGCTAGGCTGGTCTGTCTCTGGCTCGTCATGGTGGTCCAGTGCTAGGCTGGTCTGTCTCTGGCTCGTCATGGTGTATCGGTCCAGTGCTAGGCCGGGCAGAGCAGGGCACTTTAGTCCCTAACTGGACCTAACTTACTACAGCACACAGGCTGTGGTTTCAACAACACACAGACTCAAACTAGACAGGTCCATCACCATCTGTGAGAGTCCATCCTAAACATAGCAGTGAGAAAGGACACACAGAGAACACCGTCCTAAACATACATTTTACATTTTTAGTCATTTAGCAGAGACGCTCTTATCCAGAGCGACTTACAGTTAGTGAGTGCATACATTTTTCATACTGCCCCCCCCCCGTGGGAAACGAACCCACAACCCTGGCGTTGCAAGCGCCATGCTCTACCAACTGAGCTACAGGGGACAGGGGACTCAACACAGTGTAAACACAGGTACCTGTTTAAGAACAACTAACAATACACTCTCCAGAATAGTACTGCACTGGCAAGCTCCGTTTGGAAAGGTGCAGCAGCGTAGAAATGTACAATTAGTAGCCGAGAGAACTTCGTCACACGTATCTGGTTAATGAGTAGTTTACGCCAGCTATTGTTCCTAGAATACTGGTACATCGGCTCTGAATAGAACAGGTCCCAAATCAAGCTCTGTCTGAGCTTGGAGAAATGTCTTCAGTATTATAGAATAATACTTAGTCTAAACATCTGGCCTCTACTCAAACGTCAATTAATGTAAATCGGAAAAAAATATATACGCTTTCAAAAACGTACCACAGTAACGGTCCCCTCATGACCAAACATACCAGCTGTATCCAGGCCTATTATATCCAAATGGTTTTCAGTTCAACTCTCACCCATAGTTTCATGTTTTATTAGTAGTGTATTTTCTATTTTGTTTTATTTTCACCTTAACTAGGCAAGTCAGTTAAGAACAAATTCTTATTTAAAATGACGGCCTACCCAGGCCAAACCCTCCCCTAACCCGGACGACGCTGGGCCAATTGTGCGCTGCCCTATGGGACTCCTGGTCACGGCCGGTTGTGATACAGTCTGGAATCGAACCAGGGGGTCTGTAGTGACGCCTCAAGCACTGAGATGCAGTGCCTTAGACCGCTGCGCCACTCGGTCTGTAGTGACGCCTCGAGCACTGAGATGCAGTGCCTTAGACCGCTGCGCCACTCGGTCTGTAGTGACGCCTCGAGCACTGAGATGCAGTGCCTTAGACCGCTGCGCCACTCGGTCTGTAGTGACGCCTCGAGCACTGAGATGCAGTGCCTTAGACCGCTGCGCCACTCGGTCTGTAGTGACACCTCGAGCACTGAGATGCAGTGCCTTAGACCGCTGCTCCACTCGGTCTGTAGTGACGCCTCGAGCACTGAGATGCAGTGCCTTAGACCGCTGGGCCACTCGGTCTGTAGTGACGCCTCGAGCACTGAGATGCAGTGCCTTAGACCGCTGGGCCACTCGGTCTGTAGTGACGCCTCGAGCTCTGAGATGCAGTGCCTTAGACCGCTGCTCCACTCGGTCTGTAGTGACGCCTATAGCACTGAGATGCAGTGCCTTAGACCGCTGCTCCACTCGGTCTGTAGTGACGCCTCGAGCTCTGAGATGCAGTGCCTTAGACCACTAACCACTCGGTCTGTAGTGACGCTTCGAGCACTGAGATGCAGTGCCTTAGACCGCTGCTCCACTCGGTCTGTAGTGACGCCTCGAGCACTGAGATGCAGTGCCTTAGACCGCTGGGCCACTCGGTCTGTAGTGACGCCTCGAGCACTGAGATGCAGTGCCTTAGACCGCTGCTCCACTCGGTCTGTAGTGACGCCTCGAGCACTGAGACGCAGTGCCTTAGACCGCTGCTCCACTCGGTCTGTAGTGACGCTTCGAGCACTGAGATGCAGTGCCTTAGACCGCTGGGCCACTCGGTCTGTAGTGACGCTTCGAGCTCTGAGATGCAGTGCCTTAGACCGCTGCTCCACTCGGTCTGTAGTGACGCCTCGAGCACTGAGATGCAGTGCCTTAGACCGCTGGGCCACTCGGTCTGTAGTGACGCCTCGAGCACTGAGATGCAGTGCCTTAGACCGCTGCTCCACTCGGTCTGTAGTGACGCCTCGAGCACTGAGATGCAGTGCCTTAGACCGCTGCTCCACTCGGTCTGTAGTGACGCTTCGAGCACTGAGATGCAGTGCCTTAGACCGCTGGGCCACTCGGTCTGTAGTGACGCTTCGAGCACTGAGATGCAGTGCCTTAGACCGCTGGGCCACTCGGTTGATGGCATCAGCACATGATTTGGTCACACCAAGTTTCCTATAATTAAAAAATAATAGTTGATAATGACCTGGCCTGGCCCATAATGTGTCTGAGCTCCTTAATTACCACATCATTGTGCTCTTACATTGATTTGGATAAATTTGCTGTAACCGCAAACAAAAAAGAGACTTAAAATAAAGTACAAAATGTATTTCTTTCAGATTTCAAAACTGCCATGTGTTCCTATCTGCTAAATCCTCTAGAGGGCAGACTTTGAAAAAAATAACGATACTTGATACCAAAAAGATTGCGTCAAAAAATTAAAATAATTATTATTATTATGTTAGCTCTCAAAAGCACACTTTAAAAAAAAAAAAAAATTAGGAAAACAACAAAATTGGATGTTTCAAACAATGATTAAACCACATCAGGGGGACCATTGATTAGGTCTGGGAAAAATCTGAGAAATTTAGATTTTTTTGTTTGCTCCAGCCAGACTGCAGTGTTTCTGTAGCCATAAGCCACGCCTGAGTTTCACGTTTTTGGGAAGCTAATTCTCACCATAAAAATTCACCTTTATAATACAGCATCCCATAATAGCATAATCGCATTTGCAGACTTATGTAAGATAACTTACTATTCCTAATGTGATGATTAGATTGAACAGTCATAATTTAGGCTAATAATATAACTGAAATCTGATTGCAAAAAAAGACTGTTCAAGCGCGTAGTGGTGGTGTAAAATAGGCTATATCAGATACACTTTTTACTCCATACATTTTCCCTGACACCCAAAAGTACTCGCCACATTTTGAATGCTTTGCAGGACAGGAAAATGGTCACGCACTTAATCAAGAAAACATCCCTGGTCTACCCTAAGGTCCCAAAGTTGACAGTGCAGGTCAGAACAAAAACCAAGCCATGAGGTCGAGGGAATTGTCCAAGAACCTGATGGTCACTCTGACAGAGCTCCAGAGTTCCTCTGTGGAGATGGAAGAACCTTCCAGAAGGACAACCATTTCTGCAGGACTCCACCAATCAGGCCTTTATGGTAGTTATGGTGTTCTGACGGAAGCCACTCCTCAGTAAAAGGCACATGACAGCCCGCTTGGAGTTTGCAAAAAGGCACCTAAATCTGGTCTGATGAAACCAAGATTGAACTCTTTGGCCTGAATGCCAAGTGTCACGTCTGGAGGAAACCTGGCACCATCCCTACGGTCGGTGAAGCATGGTGGTGGCAGCATCATGCTGTGGGGATATTTTTCAGCGGCAGGGACTGGGAGACTAGTCAGGATCGAGGGAAAGATGTACTGAGCAAAGTACAGAGAGATCCTTGATGAAGACCTGCTCCAGAGTGCTCAGGACCTCAGACTGGGGCGAAGGTTCACCTTCCAACAGGACAACGACCATAAGCACACAGCCAAGACAACGCAGGAGTGGCTTCGGGACAAGTCTCTGAATGTCCTTCAGTGGCCCAGCCAGAGCCCGGACTTGAACCCAATTGAACATTTCTGGAGAGACCTGAAATAGCTGTGCAGCGACGCTCCCCATCCAACCTGACAGAGCTTGAGAGGATCTGCAGAGAAGAATGGGAGAAACTCCCCAAATACAAGGGTGACAAGCTTGTAGAGTCATACCCAAGAAGACTCGAGGCTGTAATCGCTGCCAAAGGTGCTTCAACAAAGTACTGAGTAAAGGGTGATATTTCCGTTTTTTTATTTGTAATAAATTAGCAATAATTTCTAAAAACCTGTTTTTGCTTTGTCATTGTGGGGTATTGTGTGTAGAATGATGAGGGGGGAAAAAACAATTGAATCAATTTAGGCTGTAACGTAACAAAATGTGGAAATAGTCAAGGGGTCTGAATACTTTCCGAAAGCAGTTCTTCTCTCTCTGTTGATTAGGCCTAGACTTACAGTACAGACTTACAGTATGTCTTTGTGTTCTGCAGATGTCGCTAAGTAAGTTTCACCTCTTGCTGTCTAGATTGACCGTCCAACTGTAAAACTGTATTTCCTTTTAATGTGCCATGAACCAAGGTTATTACAGTTTAGAAATATTAACGTAACAAAATGTGGAAGTGCCAGCCGCACCAATGTCTCGGAGGAACCACTGTTCAACTGACGACCAGGGTCAGCCTGCAGGCGCTGGCCTGCCACAAGGAGTCGCTAGAGTGCGATGAGCCAAGTAAAGCCCCCCACTGGCCAAACCCTCCCCTAACCCGGACAATTGTGCGCCGCCCTATGGGACTCCCGATCACGGCCGGTTGTGATACAGCCTGGGATCGAACCCAGGTCTGTAGTGACGCCTCAAGCACTGAGACGCAGTGCCTTAGACCGCTGCGCCACTCGGGAGAACCCAACCACACCATGTTTCAGTTCATCATCAATCAACAGCGCTCTAACAGCTCTCACAGTTAGTTTAACAGGTGCATGCTGGTCAACAATTGGCATGAATAATTGTACAAATACTTTCAGTGCTGCATCTGGATTCACTTCCTCATACACATCAGACCAACATAAAACATGTTTTTTTTTTTACATCTTCAACAAAAGAGTCCTGAGAAAATGTCAACTAGGCTTTGGTTCTATTACTGCTCACACTGTTTGGCGCAAAATTGAAAAACAATGTAACTGGGAATCAAAATGGCGTGCTCTTCCTCCAATATCTCACAATAATGCCTTGCGATCTGGAGGGCGGCCTTTTTCATCCCCCAAAGGTCTAAATGTGGAATCCGTACCTTTATCGATATCATGGACACTAATGGTTTGAGAACATTCCAAGATTTGAAAGACACACAGACATTACCAGGCAACTCCTTTTTTTCTATATTTACAACTTAGGTCAGCTATGATGTTCTATGGAGTCCCTTGGGGAAACCCAACTACCGAACCACCCAATGATGGGATTTATAAATAAATTATCTGGGCTCCCGAAAGGACTGATCTCTATAATTTATAAACAACTTTCGGAAAGCTCATATTCTAAGCTAGCCATTAAAAAAGTATGGTCCACAGATCTAAGTGAATCTAAACAACCCTTTAATTGGACCAGAATACGGAAAAATATGACCTTCGCATCACAGACTGTATTTAACATGAAAGGAAACGGTTTACGATGAAATTGGCCCCAACTCCCAACCGTTCACTGTGTCCCCTAAATCAGGTGGGCACATTCCTTCATATGATGTGGGAGTGCCCTGCAGTTAAACGCTTCTTGGACAAAGTTACAAAATTCATTTAGAAGTGCATGATTGTAAATAGTCAATGCTTTGCATTATTTTATTTAACCTTTATTTAACCAGGTAAGCCAGTTGAGAACAAGTTCTGCGACCTGGCCAAGATAAAGCAAAGCAGTGTGATAAAAACAACAACACAGAGTTACATATGGGGTAAAACAAAACATAAAGTCAATAACACAATAGAAAATATATATACAGTGTGTGCAAATGTAGTAAGTTATGGAGGTAAGGCAATAAATAGGCCATAGTGCAAAATAATTACAAATAGTATTAACACTGGAATGATAGATGTGCAAGAGATGATGTGCAAATAGAGATACTGGGGTGAAAATGAGCAAAATAAATAACAATATGGGGATGAGGTAGTTGGGTGGGCTAATTACAGATGTGCTGTGTACAGGTGCAGTGATCGGTAAGCTGCTCTGACAACTGATGCTTAAAGATATCTACTATGTTACCTAATGATGAGAGCCCCTTGAATCTCTCAATCAATCAGAGACGATTACTGTTGTTGGCTCTTAGATGGCCTTTTTGATTCTGTATTATGATCGTAATTATATATACTTTATCTTTATGTCAATTTAAAATGCAAACAGAGATTGGACAAGTTTGTTTAGAGTACCACCAAAAAAAATACAATAAATTGGTCACAAAAAAAAAATAAAAGAGTCCTGAGAAAATATTTTGTATGATCTCTTTTAAATTACTTTAGGCCCAACCTTTGGCTTTCCTTGTTATTGCCACAATGTTATGGTCACTACAGCCAATGGGAACTGATATTGTTATGGTCTCTACAGCCAATGGAAACTGATATTGTTATGGTCACTACAGCCAATGGAAACTGATATTGCTTTGGAGCAAAGCTCTGTAGCGTTGGTGAAGATGTGATCAATACAGGTGGATGTCACAGATCCAACACTACTGCTATACACTCTGATTATGAGAACAACACTTAAACCAGCTGGATCAGACCAGCCAGCTTTTAACACCGTGACAATCAGCCTGCACTGTTCAAAATAACTCATGATATGGATCATGTCATGTTGGGTTAGGGAGTGGAAGTAACATAATGCTACAAGAGGGTGTGTGTGTGTGTGTGTGTGTGTGTTTGTGTGCATTACTACAACACATGGCCTGTAAGGTAAGACTGGATCTAGTCTAACATGCATTAAGATAAGACTGGATCTAGCCTATCATGCATTAAGATAAGACTGGATCTAGCCTATCATGCATTAAGATAAGACTGGATATAGCCTAACATGCATTAAGATAAGACTGGATCTAGCCTAACATGCATTAAGATAAGACTGGATCTAGCCTAACATGCATTAAGATAAGACTGGATCTAGTCTAACATGCATTAAGGTAAGACTGGATCTAGCCTAACATGCAAGATAAGACTGGATCTAGCCTATCATGCATTAAGATAAGACTGGATCTAGCCTATCATGCATTAAGATAAGACTGGATCTAGCCTAACATGCATTAAGATAAGACTGGATCTGCCTCTGAATCAATAGGCCTATGTTACAATGAAACCCAGATGGTCTGCCATACTACCACAGGGGTTTCTGGATCAATAAGGGGCTAAGGTGGTGGGCGTGGCAGAGGGGGGCGTGGCAATGGATGCGTCCGGCCCATTAGCGCGATTACATTTTAAAGACCATTTTAGAGGGGGTGGTGTAGAGACAATGTTACATTTTTAAGACAATTTCCTGTAATTAAAAAAATATCTGTTGAAAAAAGGTCTGTTGATGTGCCCTTGAGCAAGGCACTTAACCCTAATTACTCCTGTATATCGCTCTGGATAAGAGCGTCTGCTAAATGACAAAAATGTAGAGATCAAGCTTATTGGTCAGCATAGATATTCAATCCCTTCCTGGATCAAGATCCCTGTTGCCTAAATTGTTTTTATAGCGCCCCTTGTGTGCACTTCTGGTAATACCTTATACCACTGTATGGTACAGAAACGGTAAGACAGTATGAAAACCTGGATACCGCCGAACCCTACTGTTTATCCAAAGCTGTGCCCTGTGACACTGGATCTGGTTTCTGACCCTGCATCCCAAGCGATCGTGGAGAGAATATTCTCCGTCTTTGGACAACCGTCATCAGGCTTGAGAAACCGAACGACCACCTCTCTGGAACACAGAGTCTTCTTGAAGATAAACCAGACAATCTTGTTTGGTTGAACAGAAACACACACAAGCTGTCTGGCTGTGAACTGATTGATTTGTGAAGAAGTGTTGTAATCCTTGTGTTGTTGCAGCTGTTTTTTGTTAACCCTATTTGAAGGGGTTAGTCAGAAATACATGTATAATATTTCTGACTTTCTGGGCGCTTATCCTCTAAATCCAAGTCACATTAGGACTTAGTTATAATTTAAACCTAATCAAACCTATCTCCAGGCCCTGGGGTTGTATGGAATCCTCTAGTGGCTAAAAGCCTGTGTTAGCATGGGCAGCACAATTGAGTCCCGCCCAGTTGATTAAAATTTTTGATTTAATCAACTGGGCGGGACTTCCAACTTCATTGGCTGATCCCTCCTGATGACCCGGTTGGAGTCGTGACAGATCAGCCAATGAATCTTATTTGTGAAGAAGAAAATTGACTATTCAAGATGCTCTCACAGCTAACGTCATGACAAAGCTAACGTCATGACAAAGCTAACGTCATGACAACGCTAACGTCATGACAACGCTAACGTCATGACAGGCTCCTAGCCTTCCCACACATGTAATGATCATGCTTTTTAATCAGCTTCTTGATATGCCACACCTGTCAGGTGGATGGATTTTTTTGGCAAAGGAGAAAAGCTTTTTGTGCGTATGGAAAATGTCTCAGTTATTTTATTTCAGCTCATGAAACATGGGACCAACACTTTACATGTTGCGTTGATATTTTTGTTCAGTGTAGAAATGAAATGTTTTTATCAACCTTAAAAAGTAAAAAACAACAACTAGTAAATCAAGTCTGAAAATAAACTGAATTTCAGATCAAATCTAAAAACGAATATTTCTAAACTGTAATAACCTTGGTTCATGGCACATTAAAAGGTAATACAGTTTTACAGTTGGACGGTCAATCTAGACAGCAAGAGGTGAAACTTACTTAGCGACATCTGCAGAACACAAAGAAATACTGTAAGTCTGTACTGTAAGTCTAGGCCTAATCAACAGAGAGAGAAGAACTGCTTTCAGAAAGCATTCAGACCCCTTGACTATTTCCACATTTTGTTACGTTACAGCCTAAATTGATTCAATTGTTTTTTTCCCCTCATCATTCTACACACAATACCCCACAATGACAAAGCAAAAACAAGTTTTTAGAAATTATTGCTAATTTATTACAAATAAAAAACTGAAATATCACCCTTTACTCAGTACTCTCTTGAAGCACCTTTGGCAGCGATTACAGCCTTGATTCTTCATGGGTATGACGCTACAAGCTTGTCACCCTTGTATTTGGGGAGTTTCTCCCATTCTTCTCTGCAGATCCTCTCAAGCTCTGTCAGTTTGGACAGGGAGCGTCACTGCACAGCTATTTTCAGGTCTCTCCAGAAATGTTCAATTGGGTTCAAGTCCGGGCTCTGGCTGGGCCACTGAAGGACATTCAGAGACTTGTCCCGAAGCCACTCCTGCGTTGTCTTGGCTGTGTGCTTAGGGTCGTTGTCCTGTTGGAAGGTGAACCTTCACCCCAGTCTGAGGTCCTGAGCGCTCTGGAGCAGGTTTTCATCAAGGATCTCTCTGTACTTTGCTCCGTTCATCTTTCCCTCGATCCTGACTAGTCTCCCAGTCCCTGCCGCTGAAAAACATCCCCACAGCATGATGTTGCCACCACCATGCTTCACCGTAGGGATGGTGGCAGGTTTCCTCCAGACGTGACGCTTGGCTTTCAGGCCAAAGAGTTCAATCTTGGTTTCATCAGACCAGGGAATCTTGTTTCTCATGGTCTGAGAGTCTTTAGGGGCCTTTTGGCAAACTCTAAGCGGGCTGTCATGTGCCTTTTACTGAGGATTGGCTTCCATCTGGCCACTCCACCATAAAGGCCTGATTGGTGGAGCGCTGCAGAGATGGTTGTCCTTCTGGAAGGTTCTCCCATCTCCACAGAGGAACTCTGGAGCTCAGTCAGAGTGACCATCGGATTCTTGATCACCTCCCTGACCAAGGCCCTTCTCCTCCGATTGCTCAGTTTGGCAAGGCGGCCAGCTCTAGGAAGAGTCTTGGTGGTTCCAAACTTCTTCCATTTAAGAATGATGGAGGCCACTGTGTTCTTGGGGACCTTCAATGCTGTAGACATTTTTTGGTACCCTTCCCCAGATCTGGCACTCGGCACAATTCTGTCTCGGAGCTCTACGGACAATTCCTTTGACCTCATGGCTTGGTTTTTGCTCTGACATGCACTGTCAACTGTGGGACCTTATATAGACAGGTGTGTGCCTTTCCAAATCATGTCCAATCAATTTAATTTACCACAGGTGTACTCCAATCAAGTTGTAGAAACATCTCAAGGATGACCAATGGAAACAGGATGCACCTGAGCTCAATTCTGAGTATCATAGAAAAAGGTCTGAACACTTATGTAAATAAGCTTTTTGTTTTTATTTTTAATAAATTAGCAAAAAACCTGCTCTCGCTTTGTCATTATGATATACAGTGGGGGAAAAAAGTATTTAGTCAGCCACCAATTGTGCAAGTTCTCCCACTTAAAAAGATGAGAGAGGCCTGTAATTTTCATCATAGGTACACGTCAACTATGACAGACAAATTAAGAAAAAAAAAATCTGAAAATCACATTGTAGGATTTTTAATGAATTTATATGCAAATTATGGTGGAAAATAAGTATTTGGTCACCTACAAACAAGCAAGATTTCTGGCTCTCACAGACCTGTAACTTCTTCTTTAAGAGGCTCCTCTGTCCTCCACTCGTTACCTGTTTTAATGGCACCTGTTTGAACTTGTTATCAGTATAAAAGACACCTGTCCACAACCTCAAACAGTCACACTCCAAACTCCACTATGGCCAAGACCAAAGAGCTGTCAAAGGACACCAGAAACAAAATTGTAGACCTGCACCAGGCTGGGAAGACTGAATCTGCAATAGGTAAGCAGCTTGGTTTGAAGAAATCAACAGTGGGAGCAATTATTAGGAAATGGAAGACATACAAGACCACTGATAATCTCCCTCGATCTGGGGCTCCACGCAAGATCTCACCCCGTGGGGACAAATTGATCACATGAACGGTGAGCAAAAATCCCAGAACCACACGGGGGGACCTAGTGAATGACCTGTAGAGAGCTGGGACCAAAGTAACAAAGCCTACCATCAGTAACACACTACGCCGCCAGGGACTCAAATCCTCCAGTGCCAGACGTGTCCCCCTGCTTAAGCCAGTACATGTCCAGGCCCGTCTGAAGTTTGCTAGAGTGCATTTGGACGATCCAGAAGAGGATTGGGAGAATGTCATATGGTCAGATGAAACCAAAATATAACTTTTTGGTAAAAACTCAACTCGTCGTGTTTGGAGGGTAAAGAATGCTGAGCTGCATCCAAAGAACACCATACCTACTGTGAAGCATGGGGATGGAAACATCATGCTTTGGGGCTGTTTTTCTGCAAAGGAACCAGGACGACTGATCCGTGTAAAGGAAAGAATAAATGGGGCCATGTATCGTGAGATTTTGAGTGAAAACCTCCTTCCATCAGCAAGGGCATTGAAGATGAAACGTGGCTGGGTCTTTCATCATGACAATGATCCCAAACACACCGCCCGGGCAATGAAGGAGTGGCTTCGTAAGAAGCATTTCAAGGTCCTGGAGTGGCCTAACCAGTCTCCAGATCTCAACCCCATAGAAAATCTTTGGAGGGAGTTGAAAGTCTGTGATGCCCAGCGACAGCCCCAAAACATCACTGCTCTAGAGGAGATCTGCATGGAGGAATGGGCCAAAATACCAGCAACAGTGTGTGAAAACCTTGTGAAGACTTACAGAAAATGTTTGACCTGTGTCTTTGCCAACAAAGGGTATATAACAAAGTATTGAGAAACTTTTGTTATTGACCAAATACTTATTTTCCACCATAATTTGCAAATAAATTCATAAAAAATCCTACAATGTGATTTTCTGGAATATTTTTTTCTCATTTTGTCTGTCATAGTTGACGTGTACCTATGATGAAAATTACAGGCCTCTCTCATCTTTTTAAGTGGGAGAACTTGCACAATTGGTGGCTGACTAAATACTTTTTTTCCCCACTGTATTGTGTGTAGATTGATTAGGGACATTTTTATTTAATCAATTTTAGAATAAGGCTGTAACGTGACTTTTTTTGGAAAAAGGGAAGTGGTCTGAATACTTTCCAAATGCACTTTCCCATCACATATATATACACACACACACACACACACACACACACACACACACATACACACACACACACACATACACCACCAGTCAAAGGTTTGGACACACCTAAAGTACCAGTCCAAAGTTTGGACACACCTACTCATTCAAGGGTTTTTCTTTATTTTTACTATTTTCTACATTGTAGAATAATAGTGAAGACATCAAAACTATGGAATAACACATATGGAATCATGTAGTAACCAAAAAAGTGTTAAACAAATCAAAATATATTTGATATTTGATATTCTTCAAATAGCCACCCTTTGCCTTGATGACAGCTTTGCACGCTCTTGGCATTCTCTCAACCAGCTTCATGAGGAATGCTTTTCCAACAGTCTTGATGGAGTTCCCACATATGCTGAGCACTTGTTGGCTGCTTTTCCTTCACTCTGCGGTCCGACTCATTCCAAACCATCTCAATTGGGTTGAGGTCAGGGGATTGTGGAGGCCAGGTCATCTGATGCAGCACTCCATCACTCTCCTTCTTGGTAAAATAGCCCTTATATCTAAAATAGCTACTTTGTAGATGGGTAACATTTAATAGAGAAGGTTTTTGGGAAAGCCTTTCCATCTACCAGAAGGTTAGGTCTATCATTTGCGTCGCTATATTTCTCCTGTTCCTTAAATTGTTTGAAACCTGGACGAGCCTCATAATATGAAAACACATTATGAGGCATGTATTCCCTTGTTTCAAAGTAGCCTATAGCCAAAATCCCACCATAGAAACGTGGAGGCAATTATTTTATAAAGACTTCCTCATATTTGTGTTCTCCTGTTCTATAGGTTTTCTTTCAACTTTCTTTCATTGTCTAGAAGCCAAAGGCATTATATCCTAGTCATTTTAGCAACCCATGATAGTTGTTGCATCTTTAGATCTCCCTCCCCTCTCTAAATTTCGAACGGATATTTCCATCTCTGTCCATGAGACATTACATTTTAAATCATTTAGCAGACGCTCTTATCCATGAGCAATTAGGGTTAAGTGCCTTGCTTAAGGGCACATCGACAGATTTTTCACCTAGTCGGCTCGGGGATTAAAACCAGCGACCTTTCGGTTACTGGCACAACGCTCTTACCCACTAAGCTACCTGACGCTCGCATGTGCGTTCTTTTTAGAACAGTGTTTTCCCGCACATTTTGGAGCATTCCCATCGTTCTCAGTGTGCACATTGGTGCACTGATAATGTGAAGAAATAATAGTTTATCAACATTTCAAGCAAAACTTTCTGTTCCAAAAGCCTTATTCATTGATCCCTCCACTACACTACCTTGATACGCATCCTGGGGATGCGATGCCCACTGATAAATAAGTGGGTATACGGCGTATATCCTCCACTACACTACTTTGATACGCATCCTGGGGATGCGATGCCCACTGATAAATAAGTGGGTATACGGCGTATATCCTCCACTACACTACTTTGATACGCATCCTGGGGATGCGATGCCCACTGATAAATAAGTGGGTATACGGCGTATATCCTCCACTACACTACTTTGATACGCATCCTGGGGATGCGATGCCCACTGATAAATAAGTGGGTATACGGCGTATATCCTCCACTACACTACTCTGATACGCATCCTGGGGATGCGATGCCCACTGATAAATAAGTGGGTATACGGCGTATATCCTCCACTACACTACTTTGATACGCATCCTGGGGATGCGATGCCCACTGATAAATAAGTGGGTATACGGCGTATATCCTCCACTACACTACTCTGATACGCATCCTGGGGATGCGATGCCCACTGATAAATAAGTGGGTATACGGCGTATGCCCTCCACTACACTACCTTGATACGCATCCTGGGGATGCGATGCCCACTGATAAATAAGTGGGTATACGGCGTATATCCTCCACTACACTACTTTGATACGCATCCTGGGGATGCGATGCCCACTGATAAATAAGTGGGTATACGGCGTATATCCTCCACTACACTACTTTGATACGCATCCTGGGGATGCGATGCCCACTGATAAATAAGTGGGTATACGGCGTATATCCTCCACTACACTACTTTGATACGCATCCTGGGGATGCGATGCCCACTGATAAATAAGTGGGTATACGGCGTATATCCTCCACTACACTACTTTGATACGCATCCTGGGGATGCGATGCCCACTGATAAATAAGTGGGTATACGGCGTATATCCTCCACTACACTACTCTGATACGCATCCTGGGGATGCGATGCCCACTGATAAATAAGTGGGTATACGGCGTATATCCTCCACTACACTACTTTGATACGCATCCTGGGGATGCGATGCCCACTGATAAATAAGTGGGTATACGGCGTATATCCTCCACTACACTACTCTGATACGCATCCTGGGGATGCGATGCCCACTGATAAATAAGTGGGTATACGGCGTATGCCCTCCACTACACTACCTTGATACGCATCCTGGGGATGCGATGCCCACTGATAAATAAGTGGGTATACGGCGTATATCCTCCACTACACTACTTTGATACGCATCCTGGGGATGCGATGCCCACTGATAAATAAGTGGGTATACGGCGTATATCCTCCACTACACTACTTTGATACGCATCCTGGGGATGCGATGCCCACTGATAAATAAGTGGGTATACGGCGTATATCCTCCACTACACTACTCTGATACGCATCCTGGGGATGCGATGCCCACTGATAAATAAGTGGGTATACGGCGTATATCCTCCACTACACTACTCTGATACGCATCCTGGGGATGCGATGCCCACTGATAAATAAGTGGGTATACGGCGTATGCCCTCCACTACAGGAAGTGTCTGTCTTGACTGCATCAAATGTACGTAAAGAAGCTAGCTAGCTACACTAGCCAGATAAGTTAGCCAGCTACCTAGCTAGCAAGGCTAATTGAGGCTACTTTGCTGCGCTCCCCGCGTCCTTGTCCACAACAACTCCATTCATATTAAACAGCCCACCTGTTGGTTGATCACTGTAGCCTACTCCTTCTCATTTAGCCAACTTCATTCTGTAATTGTAATTCCATTTTTGCATTGATTAGAAATCTCCCACTTCACTTGCTACAATGGATGGAGCCTCTGACATACAGTCGGTGCTGCAATATCAAGCTACATGTGTGAAAATAATAATAATAAGCCATTTAGCAGACGCTTTTATCCAAAGCGACTTACAGTCATGTGTGCATACATTTTTACGTATGGGTGGTCCCGGGGATCGAACCCACTACCTTGGCGTTACAAGCGCCGTGCTCTACCAGCTGAGCTACAGAGAAGCACTATAGGTGTGTAGGCTACCGGTATGTCGTTTTTATGGAGCACACTCAGTTGTATTACCGTCATGGTCTATCCTTGTATGTAGCAACGTCACAAAGATTATTTTATTTTAGACGACCGCCTTTTCAAATACTCTAGCACGTAATCAAATACTAACATCCGTTCGGATAATCGAATAACCGTTCCCAACCCTAAGGTGGTCCCGGGAACCGAACCCACTATCCTGTCGTTGCAAGCGCCAAAGCTGGGGAACAACACTCTGTTAAAGGGGGGGGGGGGGGGGGGGGAAGAAGGGGGAGAAAAATAAGAAAAATTGATGAAAGGAAAAGGGGAAATGGTTTTCATCATAAAATAAGTGTCTATTCGTCATTATTTATTATGCTGAAAAACAAGGAAAATGATTTTTATTTTCTGTGTTTGAGGAAGTGTGGACCCAAAGGTCCCAAGTTCGAATCCCACCTCAGCCAGAACTTCAATCTCTTGAACAACCATTATAGACTCCCAAAGCTACTATTCCCGTTGGTGAACTGAAGGTTACAGAGTTAATTCATTGATTGTGGTAGCATAACTTCTAACATACAGAAGTGTTGTTATCTTGTTACCTTGCTCATGCAATTATTTTCTTCAATCAGTTATTGTTTCCTGTGGACTGCATATCACCTGACAGTATAAATACGTCACATACTGTATATGACCAAATACTCTATGAGAGCCACATATTTTAGTTATTAAAAGTAAATAATTATTGACCTATAAATAAAAGTCATTCAAAGAATTATGAAATATAGAAACATGTTTATTCATGACAAATGTGAAAACACCCACCCCACAGCCCATGGGGGCCCAAGGATTCTGAGTGAATGACATAACCGTCTCCAAACATAGGACAGCCTCTATTCAAACAGAGGAAAAAAAAACCTCCTGAAAGTTATTGTTTCAGGAAGATAGATAGATACGGGTGGAGTACGGCTATATGGAAACTAGTGACGAGTTGCCACTTATCAAACCAATCAAGTGTTTTGCATGGGTGGGGTTTGGCTGGCAGTGGACTTTGGCTCAGGAGGACGTTGCGCTGGACGTGGTCTGGTCCTCCGTTCTTTTCATCAGAGGAATCTGGAGAGCTCCACAATTGATCAGTATCTTCCTCAGACTCCTCATGATGTGTCTGAGACAGAGAGAAAGACAGACGGGAAAAAAAGTAAGCGTGAGAAAGAGAATGTTCAATCTCAACACGTCACTGTAGCTACTGGAGAGAGAGATCACATGGAGAGAGAGAGGACACATGGAGAGAGAGAGGACACATGGAGAGAGAGGGGACACATGGAGAGAGAGAGGACACATGGAGAGAGAGGACACATGGAGAGAGAGGACACATGGAGAGAGAGAGGACACATGGAGAGAGAGAGGACACATGGAGAGAGAGAGATCACATGGAGAGAGAGAGGACACATGGAGAGAGAGAGGACACATGGAGAGAGAGAGATCACATGGAGAGAGAGAGGACACATGGAGAGAGAGAGGACACATGGAGAGAGAGAGATCACATGGAGAGAGAGAGGACACATGGAGAGAGAGAGGACACATGGAGAGAGAGAGGACACATGGAGAGAGAGAGGACACATGGAGAGAGAGAGGACACATGGAGAGAGAGAGGACACATGGAGAGAGAGAGGACACATGGAGAGAGAGAGGACACATGGAGAGAGAGAGGACACATGGAGAGAGAGAGGACACATGGAGAGAGAGAGGACACATGGAGAGAGAGAGGACACATGGAGAGAGAGAGGACACATGGAGAGAGAGAGGACACATGGAGAGAGAGAGGACACATGGAGAGAGAGGACACATGGAGAGAGAGGACACATGGAGAGAGAGAGGACACATGGAGAGAGAGAGGACACATGGAGAGAGAGAGGACACATGGAGAGAGAGGACACATGGAGAGAGAGAGGACACATGGAGAGAGAGGACACATGGAGAGAGAGGACACATGGAGAGAGAGGACACATGGAGAGAGAGAGGACACATGGAGGGTGGGGTATGGTGTGCTCCTCTGGGGTCGTCTGTTTCTCGTTGCCTCACGACGAACCACAGGAGCTGTGTGTTGCACTGGTCTCAAAACACTCTTCATCACGTCCCTGTTCTTCTTCATCACCTGAACAACAAGTCACATCAAAATGCAGTATCTACACTGAGTGGACAAAACATTAAGGACACCTTCCTAATATTGAGTTCCACCCCCCCTTTTGCCCTCACAACAGCCTCAACTCGTTGTGGCATGGACTCTACAAGGTGTCGAAAGCGTTCCACAGGGATGCTGGCTCCATGTTGACTCCAGTGCTTCCCACAGTTGTGTAAAGTTGACAGGATGTCCTTTGGGTGGTGGACCATTATTGATACACATGGGAAACTTGAACGTGAAAAACCCAGCAGAGTTGTGCCCTCTTCACGACTGTCTTGGTGTGTTTGGACCATGATGGTTTGTTGGTGATGTGGACACCAAGGAACTTGAAACTCTAGACCCGCTCCACTACAGCCCCGTCGATGAGAATGGGGGCCTGCAATACCATGCCTCAATTGTCTCAAGGCTTAAAAATCCTTCTTTAACCTGTCTCCTCCCCTTCATCTACACTGATTGTAGTGGATTTAACAAATGACATCAATAAGGGATCATAGCTTTCACCTGGATTCACCTGGTCAGTCTGTCATGGAAAGAGCAGGTGTTCCTAATGTTTTGTTACACTCAGAGTATCTGCAGTGGGATGTTTGGGATATTAGTGATATGTTGAAGTTTGTATGAGTAGAAGGATAAGTACCATATGTCTTCCAGGCCCTTGAGCCCTGTGGGGTTCTCGGCAGTGGGGGCCCACAGTTAAACCACTGGTGGCCAGAATTGGGAGGCGAGGCTCCAGGCAGCTGACCTGGGAACAGAGGTTGAGATAAAGATTTGAAGTGACAGATCGAGGGAATGAGAATTAAAGTGTTCTGTTTGAGGGTATTACTTGTGTCCGCCAGTTCATCAAGCAATAAGGCCTTTTATCACCACTCCCTCCCACCTCACTCCATCCCTCCCTCCTTCCTCCTTCCTTCCTTACTTCTCCACTCCCTCCTTCCTTCCTTCCTCCCTCCTCCCTCCCTCCCTCCCTCCTTCCTTCCTTACTTCTCCACTCCCTCCTTCCCTTCCTTCCTTCCTTCCTTCCTCCCTCCCTCCTTCTCCTTCCTTCCTTCCGACTCTCAGACGTCTCCTCCTCCTTCCTTCCTTCCTTCCTTCCTTCCTTCCTTCCTTCCTTCCTTCCTTCCTTCCTTCCTTACTTCTCCACTCCCTCCTCCCTCCCTCCCTCCTCTCCACTCCATCACTCCCTCCCTCTCCTCTCCCTCCCTCCTCCCTCCCTCCCACTCCATCACTCCCTCCCTCCCTCCCACTCCCTCCCTCCCTCCCTCCCCACTCCCTCCCTCCCTCCCTCTCCACCCATCCCTCCCTCCCTCTCCACTCCACCCATCCCTCCACTCCCTCCCTCTCCACTCCCTCCCTCCCTCTCCACTCCCTCCCCTCTCCACTCCACTCCCTCCCTCCCTCCCCACTCCATCACTCCCTCTCCACTCCCTCCCTCCCTCTCCACTCCCTCCCTCTCCCTCCACTCCCTCCCTCTCTCCCTCCACTCCCTCCCTCCCTCTCCACTCCCTCCCTCCCTCTCCACTCCACTCCCTCCTTCTCCACTCCACTCCCTCCCTCCCTCCCCACTCCATCACTCCCTCTCCACTCCCTCCCTCTACTCCCTCCCTCTCCACTCCCCTCCTCCCTCTCCACTCCATCCCTCCCTCTCCACTCCCTCCCTCCCTCTCCACTCCATCCCTCCCTCTCCACTCCCTCCCTCCCTCTCCACTCCACCCCTCCCTCTCACTCCCTCCCTCCCTCTCCACTCCACTCCCTCCCTCTCCACTCCACTCCCTCCCTCCCCACTCCATCACTCCCTCTCCCCTCCACTCCCTCCCTCCCTCTCCACTCCATCCCTCCCTCTCCACTCATCTCTCCCTCCACTCCATCCCTCCCTCTCCACTCCACCCATCCCTCCCTCCCTCTCCACTCCACCCATCCCTCCCTCCCTCCCCTCCCCTCTCCTCTCCTCTCCACTCCACCCATCCCTCCCTCCCTCTCCACTCCACCCATCCCTCCCTCCCTCCCTCCCTCCCTCCCCACTCCCTCTCCACTCCACCCATCCCTCCCTCCCTCCCTCTCCTCTCCTCTCCACTCCACCCATCCCTCCCTCCCTCCCTCTCCTCTCCACTCCACCCATCCCTCCCTCTCCTCTCCACCCATCCCTCCACTCCCTCCCTCTCCACTCCACCCACCCATCCCTCCCTCCCTCTCCTCTCCACTCCACCCATCCCTCCCTCCCTCTCCTCTCCACTCATCCCTCCCTCCCTCCCTCCCTCATCCCTCCCTCCTCTCCACTCCACCCATCCCTCCCTCCCTCTCCTCTCCACCCATCCCTCCCTCCCTCTCCTCTCCACTCCACCCATCCCTCCCTCCCTCCCCCTCCTCTCCTCTCCACTCCACCCATCCCTCCACCCCTCCCTCTCCACTCCCTCCCTCCCTCTCCTCTCCACTCATCCCTCCCTCCCTCCCTCCCCACTCCTCCCTCCCTCTCCACTCCACCCATCCCTCCCTCCCTCTCCTCTCCACCCATCCCTCCCTCCCTCTCCTCTCCACTCCACCCATCCTCCCTCCCTCCCTCTCCTCTCCACTCCACCCATCCCTCCACCCCTCCCTCTCCACTCCCTCCCTCCCTCTCCACTCCACTCCCTCCCTCCCCACTCCATCACTCCCTCTCCACTCCCTCCCTCCACTCCCTCCCTCCCTCTCCACTCCACTCCGTGGTCCTCTGTAGCTCAGCTGGTAGAGCACGGCGCTTGAAACGCGAAGGTAGTGGGTTCGATCCCCGGGACCACCCATACACAAAAATGTATGCACGCATGACTGTAAGTCGCTTTGGATAAAAGCGTCTGCTAAATGGCATATTATTATTATTAGTATTACTCCCTCCCTCCCTCCCCACTCCATCACTCCCTCTCCACTCCCTCCCTCTCTCCCTCCACTCCCTCCCTCTCCACTCCCTCCCTCCCTCCCTCTCCACTCCCTCCCTCTCCACTCCACTCCCCTCCCTCCCTCCCTCCCTCCCCACTCCATCACTCCCTCTCCACTCCCTCCATCCCTCCCTTTCCACTCCCTCCCTCCCTCCCTCTCCACTCCCTCCCTCTCCACTCCCTCCCCTCCCTCCTCTCTCCACTCCTCCCTCTCCACTCCCTCCCTCTCCTCCACTCCCCTCCCTCTCCACTCCATCCCTCTCCACTCCCTCTCCACTCCATCCCTCTCCACTCCCTCCCTCCCTCTCACTCCCTCCCTCTCCACTCCCTCCCTCTCCACTCCCTCTCCACTCCATCCCTCTCTCCCTCCACTCCCTCCCTCTCCACTCCCTCCCTCCCTCTCCACCCTCCCTCCCTCTCCACTCCCTCCCTCTCCAACCCTCCCTCTCCCCTCCCTCCCTCCCTCTCCATCCCTCCCTCTCCACTCCATCCCTCCCTCTCCACTCCATCCCTCTCCACTCCCTCTCCACTCCATCCCTCTCCACTCCCTCCCTCCCTCTCCACTCCCTCCCTCTCCACTCCCTCCCTCTCCACTCCATCCCTCCCTCTCCACTCCATCCCTCTCCACTCCCTCTCCACTCCATCCCTCTCCACTCCCTCCCTCCCTCTCCCCTCCCTCCCTCTCCACTCCATCCCTCTCCACTCCATCCC